>NC_056750.1:264687218-264988653 GCF_019279795.1 Protopterus annectens
ATCTTGATTTCACAAAGAAGGTTTTGCAAAATATTACTGCTATTAAACACACTGTTACCTCTGTTGCCTTAGCTCTGCAGTTTTCTGTAAAAGTTTCCTTCATACCCTTACCTTTATACCCTAACCAGTCCAATGTTGTTCTTCCACGCTGCCATTCTGCCCCCATCCTTTTTCCACATAGCAAAAATGCTACTGTAGTGAGACTGTAATAATGTTTCTGCTTAATACTTGAATAACACGATACTGCGATGTAGAAAAGGATGTGTATTTCATATGTATTTTCTCTAGGCATTATTGCAGGCAAATATATAGATTGTAGTTCTTTTCTAAATGTGAGTTGCACTGTTTTTAATCACAAATGCCATTGGATAAGCTGTGCTATCTGTTGATCGTACTATGCTGGTTTTTAGTATAAATAAACACACACACACACACACACACACACACACACACACACACACACACACACACACACACACACACACTTTTTAAGAACTCAGGCAAATATCTGCTATTTTAATTAATTCTCATCTTCTGCCTTGCAATTCCTGTAGTCTAAACACACTCTGACTTCTGTTTGCAGCTGCATTCCCGGAACCTCCATTCCAACATCCCAAAGTCTTCCATTGTACAGAGCGTTACCAAGGCGTGGAAATTTGGCCTATTTCCTGACCAAAAACAAGAGTTAAGAATTCAAGGTTTGAATTTTCATTCCTGGAACAAAACAGCACCCTATTATATAGTCCCTACCTCAAAAGCTAAGAGTCTGGTTAATTAAGGGACATACACAGTACTTGCATTATCTTTATATATAATGTTACTTGCTTAGACCAAAAGGATTTAGACAAGTGGTTAGATGTTTACTTTTCCTCATCTCTGCTGAGAATATCATGCATACTTACCACTCTGCTTCCCTAAGCAAACTATTTGTTGCTAAAAAACATGGACAAAAGGGTAAACACTATATGGGCTTGTTTTCCTAGCAGAAATGACAGATGGCAGGGTACATTTTAGTGACTTCTCAGTAAATACTGAATGGATGTTCTTTTGTTTTTACTGTTTCCCATATGCATACACTCACCTTATCTTCTTATAGAAAAAACAAGGGGACTGATAGTGCTATACAGTCTGGCATTATTATGCGTGTGCAGGCTGATGATCAAAGCAGCCAGTACAGTAAATAAACTTGAGTTACTACAATCCTTCCTATCATCTAGTGACCCAAATATTTTATCCATCTCTGAATCATGGGCCAGACCATATACCCTTAATCTAAAATTCCTCTTCCCTAACTACAAGTATCTAAATGCCAAATCTGGGAAGAGAACTAGTGGTAGAACATTATTCCTCATAAAGAACTCAGTAACAATTACATCCCAACAAAACACCACAAAAAACAATTATGACTCACAACTGGGCTAAGCATCTCTTTCACCCTTAACAAAAACTATCTTCTAACTGCAGTAATCTCTTACCTCCCCCCACCCTGAAACACCTCCCAATGTAATCACTCTCATATTTAACATACTATATTCTTACTTCCAATAAAGAAACATCCTAATTCTGCATGATTTCAATATCAGTCTACTTAATTCATTCTGAAGCTCAATAAATACTAACAAATCTCAGCACTTCCCATCTATTAGAAAAAGTTACATATCCCAGCCCTTCTTCCATAATTACTCCTACTAGATTTGCTCATTACAAGTCATCCCACCTCCATTAAAATCATAAGCATCTCCATCCTACCCCTGCCATCAGTGGCCTCTGCCCTGTGACCTTTATCATGAAACATCCACTTGACATGCCCTCTCCCTGTCTAATCACATTCCATCCCCCAATACAACAACACATCAATAAACTACATAAACTACTCTCTCAACACCAAAGGGATACGCTTGTACTCCGAGATGACCCACAACTTTGCTTCCTTCCTTCTCAAGCTCCAGTACATCTACTTCCCATAAATAGACTTCACAAATCATGCAATATCAAATGGCTAACCAAAGAATGTACATCCCTGTATAAAATCAGAGAAAAGCCTGGACCACCTGGAAAAACTCCCAACTCAAGCTCACCATGACCACTTCATGCAACAATAAAGCTTTGCTAAAAAGCCATTAGAAGACACAGAACCAGCCTCTTAACTGCTTCACAAAACTCTGCACTCCATAACCAAAAGAAATTCTAGAGAACTTGTTAACAGTATCAGCAGCAGACCACCAAAAAGTATTTCAGAATAACTCCATCTCCATCTCTAAAGGTCCACTCTATCCTCAAGACTTTCTTTTTGAATTCTCCAGCCTACCAAATCTTACACTACTATTAGTGACCTCCCCATCCCAAAGTAAAATCCTCACTGATTCACCAATTTTTTATTAAAAAGGTTTAGCTATCAAAAACATAGTGGGACTGTAGACAATATACCTTCAGATGCCCCCCCCCCCGATGTATTCACCTCCGTCTCTAGTTTATTGCACTTTATAATAACCACATCTCATTCCCAGGGGTGGCTTGTGATATTTGCTGTTGCCCTGCAACCCCCATCAATAAAAACGGAAAAAGAAAACAAAAGAAAAAAATTACTTTAATTTACTTTGTGATATGTTTATTGTATTACAAAGTGGTAGCTTTAGTGTTACTGCTATCATTTCCATTATCAAGATCAGAAGTCCTCTCTTGTTCACAATTCCTAGGCATTCTGAAGTCCACTAGAAAAAAAAACAGAAAACAAATCAGTTTACTCCACTTGTCAGGCTGTTTTCAAAACATCTAATGTACACTTGGAATAAGGTGATCATGCCTTACTAAAATGTCTCCCACATTCTACAGAAGGCAGAATCATCACAATAAAGTTGCTCAATGGGCTGCTATATGAAGCAGCAAGGAGCCATTTCTAGCTGCCTCAGGTAATTGGCCTAATAGCTCGAGAATGAAAATAAAAGAAATAAGTAATGGATTATTGCTGAAACATAGGCAAGGGAGAATGCTTTTTTAACAACCCATACATATGCCACTTATCTAATATGCAGGAAGGTAAGTATTTATTACATGTGTGTGTGGGGGGGGGCAAGAATGTTTATGATTTAGACTCATATTTTAGTCAGTTCTTTGTAAAGTTTGTAGTTTTCTGGTTAATCAGTGAAAAAAGCAATCACTAGCTAATGAGACTGAGTTTCAGACAGAAAACATAAGCTAATGCAAAACCTGTTATTCTAGCAACTTTCTAAGCTTATAAGAGCAATATATGTGACAAGAAAACAAAAATACTAAAATGGAAGGTGACAAATACCAAGCAGAACACTGTGGTTAAGCCATGTCTGTTTTTTGTATGAACTTATGTTTTGAATTAATGGGTAATATTTTAAATGGTAGTATTTTTAGGTACAAGTTTCTTTAAGGCAACAGGTATGTTTGTCATGTGATGGTTCCATTTCCTAATTAGACAGTGATTTGGCCTGTTTGTCATTCTGAAGAAGTCCTTTATATACTGGAACAAAAGTGCTTAATGAGTGTTATTAAACTGTTCTGCTTGGTTTTACCACCTTACGTTTTATTATTTTTGTTTTTTGTCGCAGTCATTCTGGCTAGCATTCTCCTGTTTTATTGGATAGTTGTTCTTAGTTTTCAAGGGCAATATATGCCCTTGAGTTTGGTCCTTTGTCACCCATATGTTTAAGCTTTCTGCTGGATTCTTGAGCTAAGAAGTTGAGAGGTATGTGAAAGCAGGAGGTAGTGAGGGTTGCAATCTGTATTCTGACAGCACTAAACTGAGCAGATAGGTGTCAATTAATTTACATATTTATTAATCCATTTGATCACAGCCAATGTTTGGCATATACAGTCACAAGCATACAAGTGGCTGTGATTAATGGTGGTCACATATGTTTGTGTGGATGGGTAGCTGTATAATATATGTATACTTGCAGGTATAGATGCTGTCATCTTTTTCTGATATCACTTAAGTCTTCCATAAATATTCCAATTTGTGCTCTTTCTTGATTTCCACATTTCTCTACTTCAAACAAATTTTCATAAAATTTCTGAAATACCTCTAATACCCAGTGGCGTAGCAGGGGGGGGCTATAGGGGTGGTCCGCCCCAGGTGCCACTTTTGGGACTGCATTTACTTTAATAGTTTACTTTTAAAGGTGTTCTTCTTTAAGAACGGTCCATAGCTGGTCCGGTCACATCACGTCTGTGTGTGCTTTTGTCACACATACATCGTGTTCTTCCTGAACACCCTTGCGGTGTTTAAGGGACTTTGCTGCTAACAGGTGGTGTGTGTGTTTACAGCATTCTGCTGCTTCAACATGTAAGGGTCTTTGCTACTTCGTATTGCTGCCAACAAGGTGTGTGTGTGTGTGTGTGTGTGTGTGTGTGTGTGTGTGTGTGTGTGTGTGTGTGTGTGTGTGTGTGTGTGTGTGTGTGTGTGTGTGTGTGTGTGTGTGTGTGTGTGTGTGTGTGTGTGTGTGTGTGTGTGTCAGTCCCTGTACCTTAGGTGCAAGAAACAAGAGCCTGAATTATCTATCCATACCACCACTTGTGATTCAAGGAGTTGAGTCCATAGCTCTCAACTGTCTAGATTTTCACAAAATGTCTGTCTCATATTTTCGGTCTGTTCCTCTTAAAATGTGTGGTTTTCTGGCAAATCAGTGACAACTACATTCACTAAATAATGATTGCCATTTAAGTTTTAGTCTTCCTATCTTTCAGAAAACACATGGTAACTCAAAACATTTTATTTTAATAACTTTCTAAGATTATACAAGCGATGTTTAAAATATGTTCCTGGTTTTGGGCCTTTTTCCCCCCAATAAATGTTGGCTTTTTCCAGATTTCTTGTGCTGCTTGATATAGTTGAGTACCAAGCAGATTTTACAAGGAGCTGAGAGCTTCAGGGGAAGAGAAGTTTAGTGCTACGTATGCCAAGTCTGTTTGCATTATTAGTAGCACAACAGGTGGTATACTTGCTTTTGATGCAGAAGGCTGTGGTTTCTACTCCCACACTATATAGATAGATTGCTGATACTGTACTGTTGTACTTTAAAGGGGGTAGATGCTGCAGTCCTGAGAATGTCCTCCTTTGGAGGAGATACCTAGTAACTATGAACCTGTTATCAGTTTGCCATACATTCCCTATTGCAATATTACTAGTTTATCAGTTTTTAATGTAACATAGGCAATTTATTCTTCAAGGATAACAGGCACTTTAATTGTTGATGAAACAATGAGATATAAAGTTGTTTGCTAGCAGCCACCTCTTTTGTTACAGATCTCTTTAATGTGGAATTATTTAGATGACTTTTACTTCTGCAGAGACTGTGCATATTTACAGATATTGGTGGATTGTAGTGACAGACGTTTGATAGAAATTTATAATGGAAATGCTCTGAATTAGGCAGTTTTGTCATTATTGGTTCATACATTTTGTTTCATTGCTTACTGGAAAAATGTTCAAAACAATATTAAATACTGTCTAACAAGTGTGCTGTATTATGAAAGGAATATAATTTAATGCAATCAGGAAGGTAAATAAAAGAACACACGTATGTTTTTTATGGTCCTAAATATGTGTGCAAGGGGCCTATGATTTGAAAACACCCAAAGGTAAACTTTCTCCACCACTGGTCAGATATATTTTTTTTTTGAATGTGAGTTTCAAAGGCAGATAAGTTTTAAATGCTAAGTCTGTTTTCATTGTGAGACTGCACTGCTTTGTTTAGCAGAGGTCTATCAGTGTTTGTGCTACAAAATTTAAAATAAAAGTTTTAAATGAAATCCAAATAATCATTGTAGAAGTAACGCATAAAGCAATATGCATATTACAGTCTTTATAGTAAATGGGGAGAAATAGCCAACTAATGGGACACTGGAATGGTTGCAGGGGGGAGGACTGTGTATGGGTGGCCCCATTAAACCATGATTTTGTGAGTGGAAGGGGGGACAAACTCAAAGACAGCCCCGGATGGTACAAACTCTAGCTACACCACTGCTAATACCTCTACAGGATCTCGTTATTTTTTTTGTTATAGGCTCCATAAGTTTGGCATCAACCCTTTCTACTTTCTGTTGCTTAAGTCATTATTCTAAAAGTTTTTGTGCTCTGGAGTTATCAAAAACAGTTGCTTAACAGCAATCTTTCTAAAGTCATATATGTTAATAAGATACTCCCATATTTTCTCTTTAGCAGTCTGCCATTGTGCCTCTTCTTGTTCTCTGAAATTCCCCTTATTCTGCAATACATTAACCTTTGACAGGTCCTCTAAATAATTCCTCTTACTTCTTATCTCTTTTTATCTTTTATTTTTATCCTATTGTTAAACTCCACTTTCATTTTATCTCACTCACTAACTACAATTTCTTTAGAATTTTCTGTCTTCCCTAATAACTTTTGAATAATTTCCACTACCCTTTCTTAAATCCCTCTATTTTAACAGGTAGATGGGGAAGTGCCAGTGTCTCATTTTTAAAATTTCATTACCCTGCAATGTTATCTTAGCTGTTATTGGTGCATGATCTGAAATAGTTATTGGATGTTGTTAATGCTTTCAATTAAATGCACATGTTCCTGTGAGATATAATTTCTGTCTAGTCTAGCCCAGTAATTGTACCATGGGGAATAATATATAAATTCTCGCTGAGTATGAACTACTGAATTGAGATCATCCATACCAATTATTTTCATAAATATCTTCAGAAATCTACCCTCTTTTGTTGTATTTTCCCTTCTAGGTCCCATGGATATAGCCTCGCTGTTCCAACTCAAATTCCAGTCCACATCTATAAGTAATATCCCCTGCTAAAAGCTGGTTCTTTCTGCCAACATGTTAAAGTCCATAAGAGAAGTTTTAGTTAGAGTATAAAAAACAAGCCAATGTAATCCTCCTTGGTTGCCAGTAGCCCCTTACTACCACAAATCTACCAATAATATCTTTATTTTGACTCTTCAACCACCATTAGAGCTCCTCTATGTCCAGTATGTCCATGATAGTCTGAATATCCCTTCCAAAATGTTTTCTTTATTAAAGTCACATGTTCATTTCTTTCCAAATGTGTCACTTGTAGCATTTCTATTTGCATTCTGTCTTTATTTATATAACGCAATACTCTCCCCTTTTTGTCTATACCTGTGAGGCCATTAATGTTCCAAAATAATATGGATAGTGTAGCCATTATGATAAGAAGTTAGTATTCCCACCTATTATGTATATGACAGTTTTTTAAATGTCTATTTCCAGTTTTTGTGTTACATGCACCCACTAATGTTTGCCAGGCTGATCTTTTATACATTTGTTTTTTGCCATCTGCATTTGAACCTAAGTCACATATTACATGACTTTTTCCTTTAATAAAAACCGTCAAACAAAAACAACAAACACACTCCCAGAATATCCTCATTACATATTAGCTTAAAACAAATTCACAAAACATCTTCAAATAAAGACATTTAACCCTTCTGATAGCAATAATTGTCCCAAATTGACAGCTGTACACTCAAGCATGACTTAACCTAAAATTATGGTTCTCTCTCCCAGTGTGAAAAAAAGAAACTGAGAGATAAAGGCCAATAAGCAGGCAGGTCTTCCATACTGGACTTATAAATATTTCCAATAATTTGTCATCTCGGTTTAATGAGAACTACCAATTTGATAGTTTATAACATTAGGCTGTAGACACAATTTTGTTTTTCTTGACAGAAAAAAAAACAGCCTCTTGATTATTGTTCAGGCTCTCACTGAATAAAAAATGTGAACAAACTTTAAGATGGCACCTGAAATAATCTGGGCTTCTATGACTTCTGTGGACCTAACGGCCCCAGCTTAATTCTGTTATTTCCTCCATAATAATTACAACAGAGTCATGGCAAGTTAGGGTGTATTACAGGGACTGAGGAAGATGCTAAAGAGTAACACAAAGTGTAAAAAATAAACAAGAAAGAAGTGTTGTATCTGAACTGTTTGAATCCTATGAGGGAGGGGGAAGGAGGGAAGGAGCAATTGTGAGATGCTTATGATATCTTTTGACTAGTGCTACATTTCACCTAAAACTGGCTGTGCTAATTGCTGTCAAACATCTGAGGTGCATGTAGTCCATAAACTCGCTACAATTAATGGATACTGAGGGTATCATGGGTACCATACCCCTGCAGGACCCATGTTAGCTGTCTGTTCTGGAAACACAGTGGTATGGGATTCAAAATTTTGTCTTCATCATTTTGGTCTTTTGATATTATGATCTCAGGATTATGAGACTCAAACCTGTGGGCTTTAAGATTTATATATATATATATATATATATATATATATATATATATATGTGTGTGTGTGTGTGTGTGTGTGTGTGTGTGCATGTGTGTGTGCATGTGCGTGTGTGTGTGAGATTATCAAAGTTCCGAAACTTTGAAATTCATATGGCCAAGACCATATGATCAAAGTTTCAAAACTTCAAACATTAAAAAATAAAAATAAAAACAAAAAAATTCTATTTTTAATGTTTTTGCAGGCGAGCAAGTCCCCTGTACCCCCACACCCTCTGCTAATTAAATATTCCAACTCTGAGATCACACTACATTGCGAAAAAAGGTAAATTTCCTATTCCGCACAGTACTGTGATCTCCATTCAAAATGTTCAAAGTTTCAAAACTTCGATTATAAGGTCCCGACCATATGACTTTCAAAGTTTTGATGATCTGATAGGGGACATATATATATATATATATATATATATATATATAGATAGATAGATATATAGATAGATAGATATAGATAGCGTCTATGTTAAATCAGCGAATGATTAAAATAGCGAATGCTGATTTATCAACCCTTTAAGAGCAAAGACTGACAATCTAGAAGACACGGAACAGGCTTTTTTCCCAGGCAAAAAAAAAAAAAATCGCTGTTCCACAAAAAAAAAAAAGTTCAAAACACAAAATCCCCCAAGTGATCCCTGGGAAAAAAATGCTGTTCTCTGTCTTTGGCATTGTCAGCTTTTGCTCTTAAAGGGTCAGTAAATCAGCGCTCACTTTTTTAAGCATTCGCTGATTTAATATAGACCCTATATAGATATCAAATTTCAGTATCTCGAGACCATAAGAGCAAAAGTGCAGTTGCTTGAAACCATATATTGTTGAATCTGCTGTTTGTCAGATCAGTAGTAGGTGTGGTGTTTTCTGTCCTTCCTGGTGTGCTGTCACTTTAAGATGTTGTGGTGTTTGGGTAGGAAAGATGGCAGCCAATGTGTGGTTGTGTTCAGATATTCAAGTAGGTTTGCAGTTTGTTAGGGTTTTGTGTAGAAATGTGGTTTGCTGTACTTTTCTGGGAAGTTTTAGAAGTCAGGTAGGGTAGGTAGGTGAGAGTGAGTGTATGTACGTGTTGATAGTGGTATGTTTTGTATATGTGTAATATGCATGTTTCTCATGAGATAGGTATAACAGTGTGCAAGGGGGGAGTAGGGTGCGTTACATCAGCTTTGCTTATTTTTTATGTTAGTGCAACCTAGGAGTTGGTATATTTAAGTAGTGGGGGTGTGGGGGGCTTGTTCTCCTGCTTAAAGTATTGTAGTGTTGTCTTTTTAGTTTTGGTTTTTGTGCATTTATGTGGGGGGTTGGGTATACTTTCTCATCTGTAGTTTTTGATGTTCTGAATGTTGTTTTGCAGTTTTGCTCTTACGGTCTCGAGATACTGATATTCGACATTTCGGTATCTCGAGCTTCCAAAGTGAATATATATATATATATATATGTATATATTTTTATTGGAGAGTTACGTTTTTTATGTCTTTTAAGCTTTTAGTTAATTCATTGTATAATTGAATGTTAATTGATTTGGGAGGGGTTTGTTTGATATAAAAAGAATTGTAAGTTAGTAATAGAACATCTTTTACTCTGAAAAGGCTATTTGCCGAGGCGCTAGAGATAAGGAGATTATAACAGTGGTTGTGTATTCCTGTTACTGTGAAATTCGTCTTTCAGTGGATTAAATTCTTTATGGTTACTGTGGAGTCTTCTATTCTTGTGGTATAACAAGTTTTTTCTCGTTTGCTTGTTGTGGTATACATTCATGGCGAGTGACTCCTTTGCAGGACTACCAAGGATGTTCAGAGAGACTGCTATGGACAGCACACAAAAATCTATTGACAGTTTTTTTGCTGTTTCAAATGGTACAGGTGGTACTAATAATGCTGGAGCAGCACAAGTAAGGGATGAAGTATATAACGGAGAGGCAGCATCTGTTATATATAACAAATGGCAGCAGGAGCGTAAGTTGTGGCAACATAATCCATTTGCACGTGTTGGCAAGAAAGTAGAGACATTAATTGCACCTGAAATTCCTGATTTATATGTACAAATAGAAAAGTTATTATTCAAAGAGACTTCTGTATTTCTGAATTTGCAAAGTCTTCAGCGGTATGAGGAGTTAGACATCACTCCTAGAGGGCTACGAAGTGTTAAAAATCCATCCACTCCGTTTGATTTAACTTGTTCTGAAGATAAGCAGTTTCATGACAGATGGCTAGCAGCTGCACATCGGTGCAGTAAAGAATGGGTGCGGATACTCATAGAAAGAGATGTGCTCAAAAAGCACAAGTTAAGAGAAGAAATAAAGGTAATATGTGCTGATATATCGAGTAAAATCAAACATGATGAGCTTCAACAGTTTCTGGTCAAAACAAATGAACAGTTAATGGTGTATGAGTCTGAGCTCATAGACCGTAAAAAAAGTAAATTGCATAGAGATCTTCGGGACTATGAAAGTAAAAGGGCGTTTCTTCTGTCGACCAATCCCAGAGCACGACGACAACGGGTGCGTTTTGAACGCAAAGAGAATGAGTCGGAAATGGAAGGCATGGCGTGTACCTCAGCTGAGAGTGGATTATCGCATACGGAGGGTGAGACTGATAATGAAGAGTTTCCAGTGCTTCCAAAACCAGGGAACAACAGGGGAATGAATGCGTTTCAAGATAACCGTTTCAGTCGGAAACGGAGTTGGAATGGACAAAGCTACAACAGAGAAGGTTATGGAAAGGAGCGTACAAACAAAAAAAGTAAATGGGACAAACAGTGGGACTAAAATAAGTTATGCTAGTTTTGATTCATCTAATTGTGAGTATGTAATAAATTTATCTGGTCGAAACTTGTCGCAATGTGCCCTAAATGTTCTAAATAGAGGGCTAAAATTTGTACCCACGGTTATTCCAAGGGTACATTTATTAAAGGCTGACATATTTTATTTTAGTCGGAAATTATATTTAATGGACATGTTTCAACATAATAATGAAGAAACTATTATGTGTCATGGTGGGGGTGGCAGTGATGTTATGGCTCATGATGCTTCTGTTTTTGATGGAAATGAAGAATTTTTTTCTTGCAATTCAGAATTAGATAATAATGAATGCATAGAATTTGATACTAGCATGATAAAAACAGTTAGTACTTTTATGCCATTACAAAGCAATGAGAATATTAGATATTTTCAAAAGGCATTAACGCACAATGTTGAAGCAGAATTTGAAAAATTTCAACGTCACAAAAGAGGAATGGACTATAATTTGTCTAAAACAGAATGGGAATGTTTGAATAATCTCAGTAAAGACAAAAATATAGTATTTAAACCTTCTGACAAAGGAGGGAAATTGGTAATTTTAAATGTGGCCCAGTACTTAGATATGTGCTACGCACATTTAATGGATGAGGAGGTTTATGAAGAAGTGGGACTAAATGCATATTTAGAAGCCCAAAAAAAGTATGAGTATGTTATTGATAAGGGTTATAGATTGCAGTATTTTTCGTATAGAGACATAAAAGACAAGTTTAATATAAATACACCTAGAATGCCATGCTTTTACTGTATACCTAAAATGCATAAAAATAAATTTCCTCCACCAGGACGTCCGATAGTTTCAGCCACAAATGGTTTTTTGGAAAATATTTCAAAATTTCTGCATAATTATCTATTGCCAGTGGTGTACAATTTACCTTCTTATATCAAGGATGTGTTTGATTTGATTTCAAAAATAAAGGACATTAACTGGCAAGATAATATGTATTTTGTAGTAATTGATGTGGTTAGTTTGTACACAAACATAAAAGATGAGGATGGAAAGGATGCTATTAAATATTTTATGGGTTATACAGATGCAGTTCAATATGTATTGGAATTAATGGATATATGTTTGAAAAATAATATATTTGAATTTAATGGTTCAATATATAGGCAAAAGCAAGGCACGGCGATGGGGGCAGCTTTTGCCCCAAGCTACGCTAATGTATTCATGGGATATTTTGAGATCAAACATATATATAATAATTCCTTTTTTAAAAAATATGTGTACAAATATTATCGTTTTATTGATGATTTGTTGTTCATCTGCAAAGGTGGACAAGAAGATGTGCAAACGTTTTTGAAGGAAATACAGAATAATAGTATGGGCATAAGGTTTGATGGACTTCAAAATGGACAGAAAGTGCAATATTTGGATGTCTCATTAATAGGACTGAATAATAAGTTGTTAGAATATCAAATTCATAGAAAATTTCAAGGATTAGGTTCAGTATTGCATGGTAGTAGTTATCATCCTACACATATTATGAAGGCAATTCCATATACTGAGTTTATTAGGGTGAATAGATTATGTAGTAACCCTAATATTAGGGAAAAGGAGTATGTACAAAGTTATAACAAATTTAAATTGAGAGGGTATGATGAGTATTATCTTAAAGAAAGTTTAAAAAAAGTTAAAAAGCAAGGGAAATATAATAAAGGGGTAATACGGAATGTATCACAGGAGTCAAGGGATGTAATGTATTTTGTTTCTACCTTTTCTATATTATCGGAAAACATTAATGAACATATTAGATATAGTTGGAATATAATAAAAAAAGAATTGAACTATTTGTCAGATAAAAATATAGGTTTTTCCTATAGAAGGGGTAGAAATATTCAGGACTTTTTGGTACATAGCCGATTTGAAATGCCAAACATGTTGCTGTATACACAAGTTACTCAACACGGTACGAAAAAGTGTGGCAAATGTATTATTTGCAGGTTTGTTGTTAAGCAATTTGATGAAATCAATGGAATTGCCTTTACAACAAGAGGAATTTATAATTGTAATTCAACAGCAGTAGTTTATGGTATTGAATGCCCTTGTAAAAAATATTATATTGGAGAGACTAAAAGAACACTAGCTTGCAGAATTAAAGAGCATGTAAGAGATATTACAAATAATAAAGTAACTAGTCCCTTGGCTGTTCATTTTCATAGCCATCACAGAGGTAGAAACGATGGTATTAAGGTGACAGTATTGGACAGTATTCAAAACATTAAATATTTGAATGAAAAATGTATAAAACAAATGTTAAGAAAAAAGGAATTATATTTGATATTGAAATTTAATACTCTTAAACCAAATGGTTTAAATTGCGATTGTTCATGGAAAAGTTTACTTTAATGTATATATTTTTATTGGAGAGTTACGTTTTTTATGTCTTTTAAGCTTTTAGTTAATTAATTGTATAATTGAATGTTAATTGATTTGGGAGGGGTTTGTTTGATATAAAAAGAATTGTAAGTTAGTAATAGAACATCTTTTACTCTGAAAAGGCTATTTGCCGAGGCGCTAGAGAGAAGGAGATTATAACATTGGTTGTGTATTCCTGTTACTGTGAAATTCGTCTTTTAGTGGATTAAATTCTTTATGGTCACTGTGGAGTCTTCTATTCTTGTGGTATAACAAGTTTTTTTCGTTTTCTTGTTGTGGTATACAATATATATATATATATATACATATATATATATATATATATATATGCATATGTATATACATGTCTGCTTTCTGTTTGTGGTATCTTCAGAGTTGCTTTATATGGAAACTGTTGTGATGTTTTTCTACTGATGAATATGTATCTTTTCTGGCTAGATTTCAGTACTGTCCAGGATTGATTTACTTCCAACATACTCACAAGAGACATCAAAAGAACTCAGAATTATTGGCTTTAGTTCACATAATAAATCAAATTCAAAACCTGTACCAGACTTCAAATGAGTATGTTTTTATTTATTTATTTTATTTTATTTTATTTTACATTTGTTGACCGGGCTAGTCTAGCTGGAGAAATTTCCATTTTCAGTAGAGGCCCGGAGTGAAAAGCTCCACAGAGTGAGATACATTCAGAGATAAAAAAAATTAACATACAGAAAAATTGTCATACAAAAATGTAATAGCAGTATTCATTATAATGAAAATCTAAGAGTTAGTAATCGAGTTTGCAAGCAAACATTAAAAATAAAGGATAGCAACCTCTTCTATATAAATAAAAAAACTACTACATGAGTTAGTTACTAAAACACTCAATACAATTGAATGTGAAAATACAAATTCGATATCGATGGTCTCTTAAGACCTCACAAATGTTGTGGTTACTCCTTACGCAAGTGACCTCCTCATTTCCCTACTGCCAGCCTTTTACTCCTCTGTTTGAGAGTCTGCAAGCCTCTCTGTTCAACCTACATTGCTCCATAGAGTCAGACAATGTATTTAAGAGCTTTAAAGAAAGCATTTCTTCATATCTGTCTTAAAAAACACACATTTCGACCCCTCTCCCTTGCTGGAATTTCTCTTTAACTACTACTCCTCTCCATTTTTCTTTCTGACTAGTAATGAATTGTGTCAGGATCATACTCCCTCATCTTTCCCTCTTTTATTACATGCATACCAAGATGTTGAAGCCTGTCCTCACACTCCAGTCCCTCCAATCCCTTCGTCATGGACAGCTTCTGCCAGTGCAATTATCCTTCCTGTGTACATCACACACATTAAGAGGAGGGCAATTATAATGTTCCCAGCATATGTGGAATCCACATTCCTGGGCACACTAACCAGTATCCCTCACATGACTTAATCACTTCTCTTTTCCACAGCAATACACAATTCAGCCTAAAGTGAGACTATTACTGTAGATATTTTTATTCACTTTTATTTGCTAGAGAACATTTCCATTCTTGAATGCTTTCCTGGATTCTCCACACAAACTGAACTAAGTTGTGTGAGTTGCTCTTACCCATAACAGTGGATGTTCAAATTCCTCACTGCTGCAGTAGTCTTTAGGCTATATGGGTTATTTCCTGCCTTTGAACCCCACAACTGGCCAGCTTTAAAAAGCTCTGGATTCCTCACAAATTCACTCTGACTTATGAGCAACTTGTTTACAAGGAGGTCCCATATGTAAAACTCCTTTCAGAAACTGTTTCACGGCAAACATAGAAGAAAGAGAAGGGTCTATGGGCAGACATGCAAAAATGGACACAAGATGAACCTTTACAAAGGAATAAGATGGGTCAGAGGAAAGTAGTTCACACATATATTTGAGCATCAGTGGTACAAGATCACTGATGGGCACCTGGTTATTATTTAAGCACCAACTACAAATCTCCTTCCACTTACCAACAAAAGATTTTCTAATAGCAGGCTTTTTTTCCTCATTTAGTACCTGTTGCATGCACTCATGAAAGAAGTGCCTAAAAGGTAATAGAATTGAATCATCCAGGCAGTTAGTTGACGTTGACTGATACTGGGGTATATCAAACTCCCCCTATCTTGTGTGAGTAGATCCAGTGTGTCAGGAAGGTTGTGGTAACTGCCGTTGGCCAATTCCATAAGAAGGGAGAATCAGTGTTGTCTGGGTCAAAAGGGGGTCACCGCAAAAAATTTTGGAGTATCTTTTTGAATCTTCAGTGTTACCCTGGATATCAATGGAAATTGTACAACAGCATAAAGGAAGATTCCATTCTAAGGAATGAAATGCATCTGTTTCCCAGGCTTGCTTGCAAGGAGTCCTGGAATACAATTTGTATAGTTGTTGCAACACCTGTGCACTGGCCCAGCAATCAATGAGCCTCAATCCTCACCACTAACACCAGTGAGGGGCATCCATATAAGGAAAGGATAATATTTAATAAAAAATAAAAACACAAGACAATACTTCTTACTAAACAGTGCTAGTCAGGAGTTCAGAGATGACAGGAAAATGCTTAATATAATACAGTAGAATAGTTATGACATCAACACAGAAAAGCACTTAGTCTTGTTCTTCTTTTGGCTTTTCCCGGTTAGGGGTTGCCACAGCAGAACTCTGGTCTGTTAATGATTGGCAGTAGATTTTTACTGTGCCGAGGGGCCAGCTCGACGCCCAACCTTCAACGAAGGCATGCCCATTCACGCATGTCTTTCAAACACCACTCGACCATGGGGAGGACATGCAGACTCCATACAGAAGGTGATCCAGCTGAGAATCAAAAGGGAGAGCATCTTGCTGTCAGGTGACAACACTACTGCTGCACCACCGTGGCTTCAGAAAAGCACTTAGTCTAATCTTCCTAATTCCTAGCTATTTCTAAGAGAAACACTAAAGTCTAAGATCCTATTTATATACAGACACAGGCAGAGTGGTGAGTTGGATGTTCTCAAGACAAAGGCTCAATGCTCTCATTCTTTCTCTCCTTAAATTGATAACACAGTACAACTGATTAATTTCAGATTACATAATTTCTTTCTGGTTCCCAGGCTAACAGAACTCAGAGGTTAATAGCCCTTTTGATCTTGAAGATGGCCAGGAAACCAGAGCAATAAAAGAAATTATACATGTAAATTCTAGCCATTAACTCTGGCCTCAAAACAATAGGCAGAAGGCCTCCCTCTGGACATCTCAGCTCCGAGGTTTAGATCAAAGAATTTTACAATGCTTGACTTATCAACTTTGTTACAGCAGAGTGCACTGTTGTTATATTTTTGCAGTTCCACATCTAACAACATTTTCTTCCATTTAAGAGAACAAGCCTGTGGCTTATATTAATGTTTACAAATGACAGAATTATCTACAAAATTCTATCTGGCTAGGCTGGCAGCCTTCACCTATCTTCACAATTGTATGCTTTTAAAGCAGGCAAACAGATTTATTTGAGGTGTTCCCCACAGCTGGATCTGTCCCTGGAATACCCCTAATTCAAAATTGTTTTTTTTCATTATCAACTGCTTCTACTTGGAGAAGAATATTCTATAAGTGTAAGCAATTAATCATGAGAGGTCTTAACAAAACTGAGTGAAATGTACAAGGTACATTGTAATTATCATTTAAAGGTGCATTGACAAGCAGTTCAGTGAAAAATAAAATGAAGTTTGAAACTGTGGAAATTGAATAAGATATACAAGTAGTTGGTTCTCCAACAACCTTAGTATTTGATGCATTTAATTTAACAGTGTACAACTGAATTTATTTATTTAAGGGTAACCAATGAGCTTTTTTCTTAGAGTTAAAAGTCAATGTTTACAGAAAACATGCAGGCATTGTCTTTCACATCTGAGAGGGAAAAAGAAATAAAAAAGAAAACATAGATTCATAATAGGCTAACTGCCCTGAAGGGCCATTTTAAGCCTAGCCAATAACATGAGATAGGTTCATAGGTTCATAGGTAGGTACTGGGCTATCTGCCCGAAGGCATATATTAGCCCAGCCACGTTGTGCGGTATCCACTGCCCCTTTGGTTAGTTCCTTAGGCCCTTGATCTAGCATCTAGTACCCTTGGCCCCTATCTAGTAGAGCTGTTGGTATGATCCCTGGTGTGAACTTTCTGTTACCCATCCACTCGTCAAGGTTCCTCTTGAAGAGTGATAGTGCGGGGCTCTGTCTTATGTAGATCGGGACCTTGTTCCATAGCAAGTCTTTGCGAAGGGAATCTATCCCTCCAGCATGTTCTATTCATTGTTGTGCTGAGGTTTATATCCCTAGAGCGTGTAGCTGAGTAGATAAGAATCAAACCCTTTACCTTGTGCCTATGAGGCAAAGACCGTAACCATTATGCCAACCCTCCCACCATAATAATTAATGTAAATGAGAATACAGACTTTAACATGCACTTTATCAAAGTCAACTTTAATTTTAGAATAGGTAATGCCTGTGGCTGCAGCTGTCAATCTGGAGCAACTACTACTGTTATCTGAAAGAGTAAACGTCATTTTTTTAATGTACATAGTTTTTTGTGTCACTTGTAAGTTAAAAGGGGATGAGGGTTCTGAAAATCTATTTAATTTTTTTGCCTGTGAGTTTTGATTGAAGCATAAAGTCTTGAAAATGTGTTGTTTCAAATTTAGATGAAAAGAAGCAACTATGTAACAGATCAGCATGCCAAATAATTGTGTGTGCAGGTAAGCTAAAAGTTGGAAATATACATTCAGAACTGTCATGTATAATATGTAGGAGTGATAGCTTTCTAATATATGGCTATTCTATCCTTACTATCACATATTATCATAGACAAAAAGCAAACATTAAATTATATTAAGAAATGTAGGGTGCAAATAGCAACACTGCAGGAGATACATTAGGATTGAACTGAGCATGTGACTTTTACAAAGAAAGGATTTCAAGTTGGACATGCAGCGCATCAGTTATGCTACTGATTGTTTGAGGGTCTTCAAAATGGAAAGAAGAGGAAAAAAGACAATAATGGCAGATTTGCGAAATAATGAGATTATTTGCAGGGGTGGATCATTATGTTGGCATCTATTTATGTAATATCACCTAAAAAATGCTATTATGGAGCTTTAGAGAATTTTGCAAGAAATAATAACATTTCAGCAAAGAATATTATTTCAGGGTGGGGACTAGAACCCGATTTGCAACACTGAGCATGTATCTGGGGGACCTAGAAGGGAACATTTAACAAAAAAGGGTTGGTGTCTGAAGAAATATTTGAGAATATTTGTTATGCAAGATGTGTATTCAGTAGTAGGAATCTAGACTCCCTAAGGTACAACACCTGGGCTAGATTTGATCAAAATTACCTTTCACAGGTGTATGTGTATTTAACTGAAAGCTTTGACACACATGCAGTAACTATTTCAAATCATTCACTGATAAAAATGTGTCTAAGCCTATAATGTCTAAAAGAATGGCAAAGGTGTTGCCAAAATTTATAGATATGGATCAGTGCGGTTTTGTGGAGGGGAGGTAAACATTTGACAACATTAGTAGAACAATAATGATCCTGCAGGAAGCAGAATGTAAGAAAATACAGCTACAGTTGCCCTGACTTGATACAAAGAAAGCACTCGATCGAGTACGCTGGGATATTATGACTAGAGCAATGGAAGCATTTGCATTTCCTGATACAACAATAAAGTTAATTAGGAGGATATATGTGGGATCGGAGGCAAAAATCAAAGTGGGAGGATTCCTCTCTGATAAGTTGAGTCTGAAGAGAAGTACCCGGCAAATGAGTCTTGTTTCGCCTTTGTTATTTGTGTTATATTTAGAACCATTGTTAAAGAAATTCAAGGATATAATTGATATGGTATTCAAGAAACTCTGGCTTTATTTGCAGATGATATTATTTTGTACCTGACAGAACCAGAAAAGGACATCTCAGTGTTGTGAAACATTCTGAGACAGTTCCATGTTTTTTCGGGATATAAAATTAATGAAAATAAAAGAAAGGCTATAGCTATAAACTATATACCCACACATCAATTGTTGCAGCAATGCCTATATTTATGTGACCATGATAAAATGAAGTATTTAGGAGTCTGGACTGAAAAGGCTTATGCTGTGGCAGCTAAGGATATGTGGGAACAGACTAAACAAAAGATAATACAAAAACTGATAAACTAGACGCGCTTGCCTATTTTGGTCAGTTCAGACAATAAAAGCAAATAAATAAATGAACTAATCCTATTTGGTAGGAACAAATAATCTGTTTGTGCAGATATTCATAATGAAATAAAGCAGGGGTTTAAAGCTGACAAAATGTTAAATAAATCAGACAAAACAACTTTTCAAGATTTTCATGACATTTATCCTTACCAAAAACAAAAATGCAAGAATAACATTCAAAAAATGCTCGTTCTCAAACACAAACAAATCCTTCTCAAACACAAACAAATCCTTCTCAAACACAAACAAATCCTTCTCAAACACAAACAAATCCTTCTCAAACACAAACAAATCCTAAGTGGACAAAAGCAAGGAGTTACTTCCATGTATTCCTCCTTTGTATATTAACATACACATTAAAAAGGACCTGCTGCTTCAAGTTCAAATAAATAATTTAAAGCAGTATTGATGCAAAATGTTGTAAATAGCATGTCAATTTAATAGCATACCTAAAGAAAAATTCAAACTGTTCTGGGGTCAGGTCAAGTGTGAACTAGGTTCTTCTGCTTTTCCTAAGCTATATTAAGTATTAGAAAATTGTAGTTCTCTCCACTTTGAGTATTAATAAAGCTGCTGTGCAGTATGGTGAGACATACTGTATTAAACCATCAAACATATTTAGATACTTGTGAAAGAACATATACTTTATGTATTTCTAGAGACAGAGAGCTTCATATTAATAACTGACACATGATCTACTGTACAGTTCAGACAGCAATAAAAGAATTAGGGCATGGAATGTAATTTCATAGCTCTCAGTTGATTTACTGACACTAAAGCATTGAAAAACAAACACGCTAAACTGAGCAGCGGCTTAGCTTTTAATGAAGTTATCACCAGACCTTGGAAGCACTGAATCACTGAATCATGAAAGAAAACCATTGAAACGTCAATTCCTCAATAAAACCTTTTATTTATTATTTGTCTTTAGTTAACAAGTTAACATGATAAACAATTTAATTTCTATTTTAGGTGCACTCTAGGTACATGTAACATGATCACTTCCAAATAAGAAATGAAAGCACAGCTGCTACCAAATTAAAACAATGAATGGTACAATATGTGTGTTTATATCTAGTCATGTACCTTCATACTTGGGTATGTTTATTTATTTGCACACTTGATATTTTGATAGTTGGAAATATCCACATAACCCAAACATCATTTGCAGATGAAATTCAAAAGCAGGATGAACATGAGCATAAACGTACAACAAATATCCTGAGTACAGCTATGGAAAACTAAAAACAGAAAGTACAAATGCAATAAAAGTAACAAATAAAAAAAATACTCTGCCTACAATGAGAGCAAATCTGTCCCATCATTCGATTAACCGACTCCTGTTTAGAAAAATGTATCATCCTAACGCTACTGCAATACCCTGTTTTTGAGGAGAGACATATATTTTGCCTTCTTATAAGAAATATAGGTTATAATATGACAATGAATGTAACATAGCAAACACTTCAAGTAGCAGGTATGTACATAAACCTTAAGTTTCAGGCAGAAATCGCACTGGCATGATACACAGCTGCACATTAGCTGCAGTACTGAATGGTGATTTACATTTACTCAATGACTTCCACTTCTTGTGAGTTCATGTGATGAAATGATTTGCTGCTATTGGTTTGGTAGCTGAACTGAAGCATAGTTACAGTGACCCTCAGATAAATAGCAATAATGAATTATAGGCATTACTGTGCATTGTTCTTTCTTTGAATTTGTGCAATCTCAGAAACATAATATATAAGTAAGGGAGGTGTGGGGGAGCAGGGAGAGGGGTATGCTCCCCAAAACAAACAAAATAATTTTATTTTTTTATAATTGTACAATTCTGCAATATTTTTCCAGCGTTATTATTTTTTATTGTTTGTTTGTTTGGATTGTCATTGATATTCATGTGTGGAAATGTGCCTTACTTGTTTAAGATTCAAGCTATTAAGGAAATGATTTGGGGATATTAGGGTACTTGCACATGGGGACTTCATCAATTATCCAGTAAAACATGGGCAGTCACTTTTCCTTTATAGTAAAACATCTATCTTCTTCTTCTTCTTTCGACTGCTCCCGTTAGGGGTCGCCACAGCAGATCAACTGTTTCCATTTCCTCCTGTCCTCTGCATCTTGCTCTGTCACACCAACCACCTGCATGTCCTCTCTCACCACATCCATAAGCCTTATCTTAGGCCTTCTCTTTTTCTGTTACCTGGCAGCTTCATCCTTAGCATCTTTTTCCCAATATACTCTGCATCCCTCCTCAGCACATGTCCAAACCAACGTAATCTTGCCTCTCTGGCTTTGTCTCCAAACCTTCCAACCTGGGCTGACCCTCTAATATACTTATTCCTAATCCTGTCCATCCTTGTCACACCCAGTACAAATCTTAACATCTTCAACTCTGCCACGTCAAGCTCTGACTCCTGCCTTTTTGTCAGTGCCACTGTCTCCAACCCGTATAACATAGCTGGTCTCACTACCCTCTTGTAGACCTTCCCTTTCACTCTTACTGGTACTCGTCTGTCACAAATCACTCCTGACACTCTTCTCCACCCACTCCATCCTGCCTGTACTCTCTTCTTCACCTCTCTTCCACACTCACCATTACTCTGAACTGTTGTTCCCAAGTACTTAAACTCATTCACCTTCGCCACCTCTACTTCCTGCATCCTCACCATATGTGCCTTTAAAAAGGCATCTTTTATAACAAAAGCTAATGGAACTTAAGTATAGTGTTCCAGAATTAGAAATTTTTATAGATGGGTTTGTTCTTCCTTCCATATCTTGCCATTTGTTTCACTAGATTGGAGATCATGGCTCCTAGCAGAATAATAGCTGGGGTCTCAAAGTTTGTGAGTACATGGAAGCACTTGGTCTTGAAATACACTGACCTCAGTGTGCCAGGCATAGACAGATGGGAGTACTGGGATAGGGAATCATAAAAATCTCTGCCTCATAAGGAGACACCGCCACAAGCTATCATTACAAAATGGTGGACACAGCAATAGTAGGACAGTCCATGATGAATCTTAGGTCAGCAAGGAAAAAAGTGCTTTCTGGAAGACAGGGTTAAGAAAAAATGTAGGGAAAATATTTCAGAGACAGAAAAAGTAGAAAAAAATGCCAAGCACATTAAATTTATGATGCCAGTAACTAAATATCTGGCCAATAAGTTATCAGTACTGAGTTATTTCTGTCATTTAGACAACCCAGATATTATGGCACATGCATGAATGTGGGAAAGAAGACACAATTAGAAATTATTAACTACCCACAAAAAATGAACTGTATAGCAAAATAAAAAAAATATTCTCAAAAATCAACTAGAGTAAGTGTTCCTTGTGACTCTGTACCTGTAAATTATTAAATGCAATTGGAGAAAAAAGTTAGATGTGTTTGCGAATTACCAGGAAGGTGGGAGGGAGGGAATAAAATAAAAATATGCCTTTCAATTGATATAATGGAGCAATGCTGTTCGTTGTTTAAGATGTCTGCCTTACACCTCAAGAATTCAACCCTGGCCCCTAGTCACTGTCTGCGTGGAGTTTGCAACATTATCCCTATGTCTCTGTGCATTTTCTCTGAGTACTCTGGTTTCCTCCTGCCTTTCAAAATCAAATCTACTATGCCATCATGAAGTGAAATCAAGAGAAACTAAACTATTTGGCAGTATTACTAAAATGTAATTCATATGTAGCTACATTCAGCAAACATCTTGCAGTAAAATTATACCAAAGGTCAATGCATTTTGAAGAAAAAATTCACTTTAAAATATATGTCCACATCCCAAATTTTCTTTGTAATTCAGTTATCTCAAAGTTGTCTCAAAAGCAGCAAACTATCATTGACTCATTGAGGCAGTCAACTTACAAGAAAAACACCTTTGTAAAAGCACATCACAGTGAATAATGTATAATCTTGGCTATTAATTTTCTGCAGGGACCCCCCCCCCCCCCAAGCATAGTTTTATTTGGCTACTCAAAATTCTCCACATATTTACCTTTGGCCTTGTGGATGAAACAGGTCTGAGACAAGTCAGGTATTATATTCAGGTAACAAATTAATAAATTGAATTAAAAAAATGGTATTTATTAAACAATCTGCGCCAATAGCAAATGTGATGCTATAGAGTAAGCTGTCATGATTTAGATGATACTCAAGGGAGGTAAAAATCAGGAAGTCAGAAAAGTAGTTTAACCCCAGAAGCTCTCAGTATCCCACAGATATCTCAAAGAAGCAGTACACTACCAATAAAACTATAATCTAAGGGGTGAATATGGTGAACTGGCTGTGATAGTAAAATAGGGACAGACTTAAGTGCTGTTCTACTTTGGTCTCATACAGATATAATTACCGGCCATGGAATGGGTAAGACCATTCTATAACTAAATGGGATAGGTTATTTTGAGCAGAAAAAGAGAAACTGGTTAGGCTTAAAATGGCCCGCAAGGGCAGCTTTCCTAGTATTTACCTATGAATCTATGCTATAAACAATGAAGAAAGTATTGTTGAAAAGTGGATTCCTTTGCTGAGAAGAAGTAGGCAGGCTTTTGAATTCTGTTGAAGTTGAAGCAAAATATCTTAGTTAAAAAATTATGAAACAAACAAAATTGTCAGACCTGTGTTCCTCATATATTTAACAAATTATAGAGCATGACTGCATTTTCACATAAAAGAGAAGGAGTCAATGGTTGTATCTTTCGGCTTTTCCTGGTTAGGAGTCGCCACAGCAAAACTCCGGTCCGCTAATGATTGGCAGTTGATTTTTACGTACCAGCTTGCCAGACCTGATGCACAACCTTTGACGAAGGTACACCCATTCACCATGCAGAAGACGCTCTAGCTGAAAATCGAACCGGACAGCGTCTTACTGTGAGGCGACAACGCTACCGCAGCACCACCACCGCAGGAAAAGAGAAGGAGTCAATAATAGCCCTATATAAAAGCAAAGATACACTTAGGCACTGACAGTTAGGGGCATCAGTGCAACACTGGTTTGTCCAGGTGTGCTATGCCACCACTAAATGTCACATAAACTTGGTAATCTCATTTTAGAAGTAATCTCATGTCTTACTAACTTAATGTTACAACAACTGTTATTATTTTAGCAATAAGCTCATATCTTAGTAATGTAATGTCACAAAAAACAATAATCTCATTTTAGCAGTAAACCCATGTTTTACTAATTTGTGGAATTTTATAACACTTCACTACAAGCCCTGGAAAGTGAGTACGTAGTAGTTATTTGTATTTTGATTTTAAAAGCACGTTATGTAATTCCTCACAACTGTTTAATAATAAAGAAACTGGGCCAGATTCCAAAACAATTGCTCTCAGTATAAATCTGCCCTAATTCTAAAATACTTATTCTCAATGTAAATGACTTGCTTCACTGTATGGTCTAAATATAAAAAGGTTTACACTGGGGGACAGATTTTAAAAGATCTTTTGGAATTGGGCTCACTGTTTTTAGCTCCAGACAGTAACACTGTGAGACAGCTACTTCAGAACAGAAATAGAAATGTGGCAGCAGCAGTGGAGTGAGATTATAATGGTGTGGGACCACATGAACCAGTTCTGATATTCTAATATTGTTTATTATCCTTACATTGGTACAATTAAGGGCCTAAACTGCAGCACACATCTTATAGATTACATGAACATCACAGAATTAAAACACAACAAACAGCAAAAGACTTAGCTTCAAAAACACTAACAAAACGGGCATTAATTTTCCATACAACAGAACATCAAGTTTCATAGTTTCATAGTATAGTACTAGGCTATCTGCCCTGGGGCATTTGTAAGCCTAGCCATAGTGATGTGGCTTTTGCCACCCCATGAAATGGTACAAAAATGTACAGAATAAATCTAGAATATTGTGCCTCTGTCTAGTAGTGACACAATGAAGGTCCCCTTATATAATAGAATTAGTTTGCTGTGCCCCTGTCTAGCAGTGACACAGATGTGACCCCTGGGGTAAACTTACGATCTCCCATCCACTCATCAAGATTTCTCTTGAAGAGAGTCAGTGAGGGGCTCTGCCTAATACGAACTGGGATCCTGTTCCAAAGCATGGGAAGCCTCTGGGTTATGAATCTATCCCTCCAGCATGTCCTATTCATACTTTTGCCGAGGTTTAAGTCTTTAGCTCTCGTGGTCCTGATGGATTTGGATTTTTTGAGGTGGAGCATGTCCATCAGATCCTGATTGGACATGGCCTTGTACGTCAGGCAGAGATCACCTCTGAGCAGGCGGTATGCTACTGAATAGAGCTGAAGTTTCTTTAGTCTGGCAGAATAAGACATATGTTGGAGATCCTTGATCCTTTTGGTGAGGTACTTTTGTGGTCTCTCCAGCTGTTGCAAATGCCGGGTGAGGTACATACCAAATGGGGCATTGTACTCAATCATGGGTCTGATGAGGGAGGAATATAGGGGTACAATGACATCCTTGGATCTGGATGTGAATCCCTTCATGATGAGGTGTGCAAGGTAGAATGTTTTTCTAACCACTTTGGCAACGTGGGTGCCAAATGAGAGGTCGCTGTCTACTTGGGTCCCTAGGTCTCTGATTACTTTTCCGTACTCAGTGGGTTGCTGTCTATGTGATAATTTGTGGGTACTTTGTTTTTCCAAAGGGATGACTATACATTTTTGGCATTTAGTTTAAGGCCGTGACTACGGCACCAGTTGTCCGTTCAGTGAGGCCTTTTGTAGGATGTGTGTGTCTGCTGGTGTATCGACTATGGCGCCTAGTTTGCAGTCATCTGCGAACTTTGTCAGCCACAGCCCTCCCATGTTTGCTTTAACATCTGAGAAATAAATGCCGAACAAGAGGGGTCCCAGGACAGATCCCTGTGGGACACCACTTGTGACTGGCTTTGAGTCTGACATTGCTCCAGCGATTTTAACTTTATGGGTTCTGTCCTTTAGCCAGTTTGCAACCCATCTAGTGACATAAGGGTTTACTTTTAAGCTGTTTAGCTTGTCTATGATGCCTGAGTGGGGTATTGTGTCGAAGGACTTAGCCAAGTCCAGGTATGCTGTATGGACTGCTTTGCCCTCATCAATGGCTCTAGTGACTGTTTCGAAAAAGTCAACCAGGTTTAAAAGACAGGATCTGCCCTTTACAAAGCCGAACTGGGTGGGGTCAAGTGTCTGTAGGTCCCCTATGTCTCTGTTTATGAGTTCCATAATGATTCTTTCCATAGCTTTGCAGACCAGCCTAGTTAAGCTTATGGGACGGTAGTTTCCAGGGTCTGTAGAGGCACCCCCCTTGTGGAGTGGGACCACTGTTGCTGTACACCAGTGTTCAGGTACATATCCAGTAAGGCTAAGGTTAAATAGCATTTTTATGTGTGGGTTTAGCTCCTCCTGGAGTTCACGTACACGCACCCAGGATACCATCAGGTCCCATTGATGCTGTGTTTTTGCTTTGTTTAGGGCGGTTCTCACTTGGACATCTGAGATGACAGGAGATTACATTCAGCTGGGATAAGTATTTCTTCTTTTTGGGGTGAAGGAGGGAGAAATTTGCACTGAACCTGTCAGCCAGAATGTTGGCAATATCTGTGGGTTCAGTGTATTTTTTGTTATTGTGAACCAACTCTGAGCATATCTGAGGGTTTCCGCCCAGGTTTCTAACATAGCTCAAGAAGGCTTTGTGGTTATCTTTAGTGTCCTTAGCGATTTTTCTCTCAAAGTTTGCCTTGGATGTTTTTATGAGAGAACGTAGTTTTCTGCTAATGTTGATCAGAGATGTCTTCCCTTCATGGGATTTCGCTCTGACGTGCAGTAGCTTCCTTCTTTTGTTATACAATTTGTTTATGGCTGAGGTCCACCAGACAGGACGCTTACATTTGGTGGAGAGGGACTTGGATTTGTTGTGGGCAATTATGATCAGGAAATACAAGACAAAAAATCATTTAAATAATGATAATCTTAAAACAAGTATATGAGAATCATGTTTAATGGTTTAACACTACTATTTTCAGCACAGTTTGTCTAAGAAGAGAGATTGCTATGTTGGTGTGTGTATACGTATATATATATACATATATATAGATATATATATATATTTTTTAAATCATTTCCTCAAAGAAAAAGGCAGTAGTGCCATTTTATGCATGTCTGATGTGTTTTAGCTGAAGTACTGTGTCTAGCTTTTGGTTTTCTTACAGGGAAATGGATAAAGAGATGTAAAATGGAAAGAAGGCCAATAAATGTAACAGCAAGGATAAAATAATGTACTATATTGTACTAGGTACTAGAAATGTAAACTATTCCATGAATGTCAGACGAAACAGGTATACTATGATAACACATATACAATATAGGAGGTAAGATAAACAATTGGATATTTCAGTTAGATTTGGTAGGAATAAAAAAAAAAATCATAATCTGCTGTTTTCATAAATAACAGTTTGATTTAATTCTACTACTTTCCATACATATAAATTAAGTTATACACCAATACCATGGGCAACATATGAATGGATGGACAAATGAAAGAATATTGCTCTGCCTGTCCCTCTCTCCTTGATGTGTGTGTGTGTGTGTGTGTGTGTGTGTGTGTGTGTGTGTGTGTGTGTGTGTGTGTGTGTGTGTGTGTGTGTGAATTTTCTTTTTGTCTCCCTTACCCCACACAGCCCCCAAAAGATGCACAGCAAAATGTATTGTTTACATTATACATTTGTTAACCAAGAAAGCCCATTGCACACAAGTGACCCTTTTCATGGGTGACCTGGGAGCACTGTCTGGTTAAGTGACTTGCTCAAAGTCACACAGTAGGCAAACAGAGGCTGAATGAATCAAACCCTGTACCCTTTGATTACAGGATGCAGCTCATTAATACTCCAGAGCCTTTATTCTCCCCTCTAACTGCCAGGCAGAGTCCTTCCTAATGAAATATATCAAACTCATCCAACATACACAACAAAGCTCCTTCTCTATATATCTAATTTTATTTTTATTTATTTTACATTTGTTGACCAGGTTTGTCCAATTGAGCTGAATAGCCTTTTTCAGCGGAGGCCCGGGGAGAAAATCTTCATTAATTATACAATAACCATTTACAGAAGCAATTAACAACAAAAAGAATGGAATTTTTACAATTTAAATAGAAGCAGTAAAATGTCATATGAAAAACAAATTTTGACTTAAAAGGTAGAAAAACAATAACAATAATGGTCTGAGCCCACTCCTGTTCATATTAGTGATGGGATATATCAGCAGATAGTCATGGGAATGGAGCAATGCCAAGGGAGGTGTTGTATGCAGTTGATATGGCACTACAAGCAGACAATGAAAAGGCACTTCCTAACAAGGAAACGGAATTGGATGAAACTTACTATGCATAAGACAGTGGTCATGGCAGCAAATAGGGAATCGGAAGAAGATGAAAATTAAAACAGAAGGAAAAACAGTGAAACAGGTTAATAGCTTATCTGGGAGAGGTGTTTGGAAAGGGAAGTGTGAATGACGAGGTCAAAGCTAGAATCAGCGGTGCTGCAGTTAACTGAAACAACATGTTTTTGGTAGTATGTGACAAAAGAATGGCAAAGAATGTGACAAAGTATACAAAAAATGGGATGACCATTGCTTTTGAATGGCACAGAAACCTGGGCAGTGAAAGCAGATGAGAAAAACCGAGGTGATGGAGACGAAGTGATAGATGGCAGAAGGCCAGAAGAAGAAGAAATGGAGGCATCAGAATGGAAGCAAAAGTAGCCTCAATTGTAGTTAGGGTCAAGAAGAACAGATTAAGGAGGTCCAGTCAGATGTGCAGGAAAGCACATTATGTTGTAAAGCAGACCTTGGGGACAATGAAAACAGCAAGAGGAGGCAAGGATGACCGGCCAAGAGATAGATGGATTGCATGTCAAAAGACGTGCTACAGGCAAACATGACTGTAGAAGAAAGTAGGAGAGTGTCTCTAAAATGAGAAAGATGGCGGCAGTTGACACAATGTCCTGACTGCATGTATAAACGTGAAATAAAGGGGTTTGATGATGATGATGCCTGGGGATTACACAGAAATTTGCTACTCAGCCCTGAGCAAGAAGATTCATGCAGCAAGAGGAGTTAATATATCGGGGATACAACATTGTTTTATCATTCAGATCTATAAACCTGTTTTCATTTTAAGATTCAGTAAAAATCTGAGCTTCTGTGAATGCATTTCACTGAAGTTTCAAAGCAGTTAAGTAGCTGTGCTCATCACTGAGGACCGCTGCATTTGGGCAAGTCATTTAACTGAAGGTAAAGCAGTTTGGAAGTTGTCTATGTTAAGAATAGGTGAATCCAAAGGTGCAGCCTCCTGCAATGCAGGTGAGGGGAGTTTAGCTTCCCCCACAGAATGTGCTTTTTGACAATATCAGTGAAAGCAGACATGTTTTTGGAGCGCTGCTTTCAGAGTTAGAGTTGCAATGTTTAGTTTGTTTACATTTATGCAGTGTGCATTCAGAAAAGTTATATGCACTGGTAAAATACTTATGTTCTTGTAGGTAATCTCAGTACTTATTATGAATCCATGGATTTTAGGAATGTCAGAGATGAATGAAGAATATAAACTGAAACAAAACAGAAGGAAAAGTGTATGAAGGGACTATAGAAGTTAAGGGCATGGATAACTGAAATCATAGAAAGAGAAGAAGAAGAAGAAAGCTAATGAAAAGAAGCCATCATACTGACTGATGTGATATAAAGAGAGCAAAGAAGAAGCTGAGACACTTGATAAGAAGGAAAAGGAAAGGTGAAAAGGAACGTCTAGCAGGTAAGGGGAAAATGTGCATTATTAACAGAGCTGAGTCAGTAACAGAAGGGATAATGACAGAACTTGGTGGTGAGGACATAAATCTGAGTTTATATATGTCAGTGAGATGATGGGCATGTCATACTGAGGAAAGCAAATTCAGTCCAGTGATGGTATGCTCAGTTAGCTCATCCCAAATACTTATCTCAGTTTTACCCTTCCCATCAATCATTTCTCTAACACTCTGTACCATACCTTAACAGGCTCAATAATACAGCATTATTACCCACCAAATTATTTGTCTTCCCCCCTCCCCATTTCTCTTGGTAATATACACTTCTACCTTAGTCTTCCCAAATGTCTTTCTTTATGCACCATTGCTTATATGTTATGCTGTCCCAACACAACTCCTTCCCATTTTGTCACTTCTAATTATCCAGTAAACTGCTAACTTATTTATGATGATTATTTCAACATTTTATGCCAAGAGCATAACATACTAATGGGTTTTTGTCCAGGTTTCTGGTATTTGATTTGCCAACAGCACCTTCTAGCACCTCGGGATTTTTTTCTTTCTAACATGACCCAAGGATTCAGAGGCCAGTACTTGGATCTTTACCTTGGGTGAGGTATCTGCCAGTCCCAAAACCTTAGATTAAATATGCAATCAAAGAAATGAAGATTTTTGCATGCACAAACACTGCCAACATTTGCCAACAACTTAACATCAACAAATATGCCAGCTGTTATCAGCACCAACTGTTAATGAATATACGCCAGGAAATCTTTCCACAACTACACCATGTCACAGAATCAAACATTTACATATTTAATGTAGGGGTTCCTCATGCAAAAAACTATATCCCTTCACCCCCCCCCACATATACAGTACGTACTATATATATATATATATATATATATATATATATATATATATATATATATATATATATATATATATATATGTGTGTGTGTGTGTGTGTGTGTGTGTGTAGTGCATGGAGTGCAGTGATGTATCAGCATGAAACATGATCTTAACAAATGATAACCACCCCTGTTTAAGCTGTTAAGCTCAGGTATCACACTAGGCAACAAATTCTGCCATTACTGGCCAGCAAACAGCAGCAGAATTAAAAACAGATTTCTTTCTGCCTGCTGTCTGTGCCAGTAATCTGTTCTTGTCTTTCTGTGTCTAATGTAAGTTGTCTTACTCTGTCTTTTTGACAGTGCTCACTAAGTGCTTTATGGCTTTGAAAGCCAGTAAAACACTTTGTGCATTTTTTCTTCTACAACTAGTAGTACAAGGAACAGATGAAGCTTCATGCACTACAATGAAGTAGAATCAGGTCCCCATTCATAACTCTCCATTATGTATTCTCGATGTGATTGCCAAAATTCACCTCTCGAGTTTTGTTCTCAAGGTGAATTACTTGTCATCCATATCTGGAATGCATAATAAAGTGGCTAAAATTGGACACCAAATCATAATCCTCTATATTATAAGCTGGAAGGATAACAAAAATGCCAACTCCTATCTGCACTGACCTCCTCTCAAAGATGCTCTCTTAAAAGCAAGCGACAACATTTTTCAACATGATCAGCATTGCATTGACTTCTATTTGATAAAGAATTACGATTAATCACATAATTACTAAGCTGTGCATTGACATATGAAAATAAAGTAGAATGACACCAATTCTGCTGCTTGTACCTATACTTTAAAATTGTTCTAAGGACCATTCCTTTTAAGGAAACTACAGCATAATCCATTATTGTATGATTCCTTGAAAAACAAAATGCTAAACTGTGTAATTTAGGAACTTTAAAAAGTAAACTGCAATTAATGAACATAGTGATTTACTGCAGTTCATAATAACCATATATCCTCTCTGTAAAACAAAAACACTGGACACATTGGAAAGATACCAAACACTAAGTAAACTTCTCTAATTTCATAAAATACTTAAAATTATAGCATGTTGGTTAAGCACTTTAGTTTATACATCATATATCCTCTACAACATCTAAATTATGCGACTTTTCATTACTTTTATTTTGTTTTCACTGTTGTGTACCCTGTCCCCCTGACCATCAACCCTCTGCCCCCTGTTAACCCATTAAGTCTTCCTGACTCCCAGCACCTTAGCATATAAGGAAATAGTGAAGCAAGAGGTGTGGATTGTAGCCATTATCCAGTGGCAGTTAGGAAATTTCAGTATACTGCTGATACCCTACCCCCACTCACCAGAATATACTATGTAATGCCTCCTTTACCAGTCCCACAATTGCTAGCTGCAGTGCGTGTGTTGTGACCTTGTGCTCCCTAAGTGCAAAGTTGCAGGACCTGTAGCATTTGATCTTCCACTAGGTGAAACTCTTGTTGCAGAACTCTGACAAAACTTTCTTGTCTTAGATGAAAAAAACAACATCAGCCATTCACTTCCACTTGTGTCATCAATTCCTTCTTTACTGAGTGTGGTTATCAAGCCCATTCCTTCTGGGGTATAGTCAAAATTCCATCTCTCTGTGCTACAGACCTGCCCTTACTATTCATTGTTTAACCAATGTCTGTACATCTGCTGCTGCACCCTATAGTAGTATCACATGAGTAAGCCAGCGGTGGTGCAGCTGTAGCATTGTTGCCTCACAGCAAGAGGTTCTCCTGTTCGATTCTCTGCTGGTGTGCCTTCTGTGTGGAGTCTGCATGTCCTCCCCGTGGTCGAGTGGCATTTGAAAGACATGCATAAATGGGGGTGCCTTCGCTGAAGGTTGTGCATTGGGCTGGCAACTTGGCACCATAAAAATCTACTGCCAATCATTAACGGACCGGAGTTCCGCTGTGGTGACCCCTAACCGAGAAAAAGCCAAAAAGACAAACAACAACAACATGGAGCTATTATATAACCCCACAGTCTACAACTGATATACACCATTCCCATGAATGTAGTGCTGTACACTCCACTACAGCTGATATACACCATTCCCATGTATGTAGTGCTGTACACTCCACTGCAGCTGATATACACCATTCCCATCTATGCAGTGCTGTACACTCCATTACAGCTGATATACACCATTCCCATCTGTGCAGTGCTGTACATTCCACTACAGCTGATATACACCATTCTCATCTGTGCATTGCTGTACACTCCACTACGGCTCATATATACCATTCTCATTTATGCAGTACTGTACACTCCATTACAGCTGATATACACTATTCTCATCTATGCAGTGCTGTACACTCCACTACAGCTCAAATATACCATTCCCATCTATGCAGTGCTGTACACTCCACTAGAGATGATATACACCATTCCCATCTATGCAGTGCTGTACACTGTATTACAGCTGATATACACCATTCCCATGTATGCAGTGCTGTACACTCCACTACAGCTGATATACACCATTCCCATCTGTGCAGTGCTGTACACTCCACTATAGCTGATATACACTATTCTCATCTATGCAGTGTTGTACACTCCACTACAGCTGATATACACTATTCTCATCTATGCAGTGTTGTACACTCCACTACAGCTGATTATACACCATTCCCGTCTATGCAGTGCTGTACACTCCACTACAGCTGATATACACTATTCTCATCTATGCAGTGTTGTACACTACACTACAGCTGATATACACCATTCACGTCTATGCAGTTCTGTATACTCCACTACAGCAGATATACACCATTCACATCTGTCCAGTGCTGTACACTCCACTACAGCTGATATACACAATTCCCACCTATGCAGTGCTGTACACTCCACTGCAGCTGATATACACCATTCCCATCTATGCAGTTCTGTACACTCCACTACAGCTGATATACACCATTCACGTCTATGCAGTTCTATATACTCCACTACAGCAGATATACACCATTCACATCTGTCCAGTGCTGTACACTCCACTACAGCTGATATACACAATTCCTGCCTATGCAGTGCTGTACACTCCACTACAGCTGATATACACAATTCCCGTCTATGCAGTGCTGTACACTCCACTACAGCTGATATACACCATTCCTATCTATGCAGTGCTGTACACTCCCTTCCACACAGAGCATTCTTACTGCATCCTCTGTCATGTTACGTGAAATGCTGATCACAACCTCAAATAGTATGATGCCTTCAGTACGATAAAAAACAAATGCTGCAACCTAGAGTTAGTATGACCATGTTAATAATCTCAGTGACAAGGAATCAGCTACTGCTTAGTTCTACTTCCTTGAAGAATACAGTCATATACATTTTTTAAAAGAAATTATCCCCTTCTTATTTAGGTGAAGCTGGTCTTGCACAAAAATTATGTCTTTGTCCCAACACTTTCATTCAAATTGCTCCTGCTCTGTATGATGCGCACTCAGCTCACCACTGTTCTAATCCTTTCTGTTTTGCACACTCAGCTCACCACTGTTCTAATCCTTTCTGTTTTGCACACTCAGCTCACCAGTGTTCGAATCCTTTCTGTTTTGCACACTCAGCTCACCACTGTTCTAATCCTTTCTGTTTTGTACACTCAGCTCACCACTGTTCTAATCCTTTCTGTTTTGCACACTCAGCTCACCACTGTTCTAATCCTTTCTGTTTTGTACACTCAGCTCACCACTGTTCTAATCCTTTCTGTTTTGCACACTCAGCTCACCACTCTTCTAATCCTTTCTGTTTTGCACACTCAGCTCACCACTCTTCTAATCCTTTCGGTTTTGTACACTCAGCTCACCACTGTTCTAATCCTTTCTGTTTTGTACACTCAGCTCACCACTCTTCTAATCCTTTCTGTTTTGCACACTCAGCTCATCACTGTTTGAATCCTTTCTGTTCTGCACACTCAGCTCACCACTGTTCGAATCCTTTCTGTTTTGCATCACTTCACCATCATGGAACTACAGGACATTCCTTTTGCCCTGAACTCTCTAGCCCATTTTATTCAATGAGCTACCAAAATATCAAAAAAGGCCAATGACCTTCTGACACCAGAATATGTTCATTTTCCTAAAGCAAAAGTACTTGAATCACATAGTCTTAAACATTTTTTGAGAAAATCCATTTTTTATTTCAGAACTGACAACATAGCTAAGAAAAAATAGTAGAGCTTTACCAGACCTAGTTATTTCTCTTTTCTCCATTGTGATACGACAAGGGAGTTGATTGTATCATCTGAATGCGCACACACGTGTGTGTGTGTGTGTGTGTGTGTGTGTGTGTGTGTGTGTGTGTGTGTGTGTGTGTGTGTGTGTGTGTGTGTGTGTGCATTGCAAAAATACTATTTTTGTTACTGTTTTAAATTTGCAATGAGTCAGGATAAAGAATGTAGCAGCTGCAGAATTTTGGCATCTTAGATAAATCACTGCAAATGTATAAAAAGATGAATAAAAATCATAGACGACAGCATTCACTTCTGCAACAGATTAACAGAGCAATTCTCATATCCCTTCATTTACATAATGTATTTTGTGTCTACTCTAAATGCAGGACATTATTTGTGTGTGTGTGTGTGTGTGTGTGTGTGTGTGTGTGTGTGTGTGTGTGTGTGTGTGTGTGTGTGTAAGAGGGACGGAAGGAGGTACTTGCGTGTGTGTGTAAGAGGTAGGTAGCATACCCCTCAACTGTCCAGGTTTTTGCATAATGTCCAGATTTTTGCCCCATATTTTTGTCTGTTCCTCATAAAAAGTATAGAAGTTGCTAAATAATGACAGATATTTGAGTTTTAGACTTCATATCCTTTAGCAAAATGCATACTTACACAACATATGTTATTCTAAGAATTTTCTAAGTTCATGAGAGCATATTTATAATCTGTCCCTATTTATTTTAGGCATTGTCCAGATTTACTGCACTAAGAGGTTGAGGTGTATGTGTGAGTGAGTGAAATGCCCTAGTTAGGGTTAGCAGATGGGGCTCAAACCCTGTACCTTAGCTACAGGAAACAAGATACTGAATCCTTTACCCCAACTACCAAGCTGCATTTTTTAAGGAACTGAGTTTCAGGTGCATTTTTCAAGGAATTTAGTTTTAAGTGCATTTTCAAGGAATTGTGAGCTTCAAGAGAAGAGATGTTTACTGCTGCTCATGCTAAGTTGGTGTACAATGTGCTACTGTTTTGTTTAGAAAATGGTATCATTAGTGTGGTGTAGAATTTTAAAGCAGTGTTATAGTAGCACAACAGGTAGCATACTTGCATTTTAATGTAGAAGGCTGTGGGTTCTTCTACCACAGCATGTAGATGGATTGCTGATTCTGTGTTGTATTTTGGAGGGGTGGGGTGCTGCAGTCCTGAATATGTCTTTCTTTAGATGAGATGCCTAGTAACTATTAATCACAAAAAAAGCACCAGAATCCAGGAAAAGTGACACGAACAGTTTAATTCACTAACGCTGAAACTTCACAACACGTTTTCGTCCTTGACTTCATCAGATACCAACACTCTTGGTGCACTCATCTTAAATACATTAACTAATTAATGATAGCCAATGGCAAACAAATTGATTAATTAGAATTAGTTAAAAACACATACACATATATATACACACACAGAGATTATACTTACTAAAACCACCATAAAAATCATACCCTATAATAAACAACATGTACAAAACTTGAATGTTTGTAAATATAAATGTAAATATGTTTGTAAAAATGAACCTTAATTAAAACTATGACATTATGTTCTAAAATTTTTGTAAAGACAATAATTGTTTAAAATAATATAAAAATCCTATAATTTAGCAGATCTCAGTTTTAAAACTGGCTTGAGTGAAATCATGTCATTGAGACCTGGTTTTCTATTTGCTTCTAAAACAATTTGTCAAAATAGTTCTCTGTATTCCACCAGTGTTTCCCAATTCCCCCCTCTAGGGTCAACCGGCACACATTCTAACACAAAAAATCTAAATGTGGCTAGTTTACATGTAATAGTATGCTTGTATAATGCATTGTTTTCTTTTTTAGTCCTGATGTCAATGACATGATTTCACTCAAGCCAGTTTTAAAACTGAGATCTGCTAAATTATAGGATTTTTATATTATTTTAAACAAATATTGTCTTTACAAAAATTTTAGAACATAATGTCATAGTTTTAATTAAGGTTCATTTTTACAAACATATTTACATTTACAAACATTCAAGTTTTGTACATGTTGTTTATTATAGGGTATGATTTTTATGGTGGTTTTAGTAAGTATAATCTGTGTGTGTATATATATGTGTATGTGTTTTTAACTAATTCTAATTAATCAATTTGTTTGTCATTGGCTATCATTAATTAGTTAATGTATTTAAGATGAGTGCACCAAGAGTGTTGGTATCTGATGAAGTCAAGGACGAAAACGTGTTGTGAAGTTTCAGCGTTAGTGAATTAAACTGTTCGTGTCACTTTTCCTGGATTCTGGTGCTTTTTTTGTGATTACTAGTGAACGTTGGGGCACCTGCCTTCTTCTGTGGTTATTTGTTTCTTTTTTCGAAGGATTTCCAGGCTTTGTGGCTATGGACAGCAACAACAAAGGCAGCGAGATTGGAGAGCTTCGTAAGCTCATTGGCCAACTGATACAGTTGGTAGGACTGCTTACACCAGTAAGCCAATCCATGGTTATGCTTTTGTCGACGCTTTCTGTGCCTGGGAACCAGGAAGCAGCAGGGCGCTCTGCTTCGCATGAAGGAGCGCAAACTAGTAATGGCAACGAGGTTTGTGATAGAGAAACAGTAGATGGTGGTATGAGAGACAGTCTCGATGGATTCCCACACATTACGGTTGGAGCTGACAGTGCAAATCGAGTTTCAGAGGGTTTGCGTAATCAGCAAAATGAGAATATTTTCCCGGACTGTGGAACTAATGCTAGAGAGCATACAGGTACTTTTCACCAGTTGAGAGATATTCTCAACACTAAATATGACTTTGGCAAGAAAGCGTTTATACAGACTGCCAGTAAAATTTACTCTCAAATGTTAGATGAATTGGATTTTTCTTTACACAAATACAAAATGCTAGAAATGGACAACGCATACTTAAAACATTGTTTAGAACTTAAAATTGTACCAAAGGGTCTTAGAGTTTGTAAATACCCGAATAATGTATTTGATGGTACTGCTTTTCACCAGCAATTGATTACAACATTTGACAACTGTGGTTTTGAGATTATGAGGGCTATAATATCTAATAATGAATGTGAGAAAGAGAAAAGGTTTAGCCATGTTGAGCATCTTAACAAAGATATTACGCATGATTTACTTTTTACTGTGGAAGAACACAAGAATAAATATTACAAATTGCTTAAGGATATAGAAAGTAAATGTTTGGATGTGCAAAATAGAAAACTAGGGAAAATAGAAAGGGATGTGAATGAGTACAAAAACAAAACACATTGCCCTAAGCCCAGACAGTTTGGAAAGAGGGTGTTTACCTATAGTGTTGGTGAAAATGATACAGCTGTATTTGATGACAATGAAGGAGAGCCTTTAGATTTTCCTCCGCTCAGAAGGTCCGAGAGACTGATGTACAAAGAACCTATTGATTATAGTTCAAAAAACTACCAAGCGAGGGAATGGGGGCCCTGATCGAGGAATCACATGGGATGGAAGAATTAAATATTTGAAATGATGGGCATATATGGACATTCAATGATTTTAACATTTTTAACTATTCTCGCACCACTGTGAATAAAACCTTTTTTGACTTGTTTTCTAAAGGCTTTGGTTTCATACCCAAACAGAGAACCAATATTTTTAAGCTTTTAATTGATATTAAGTTATTTATTAGAAAGAAAAACCTAGAAATATTTTTTAATGGTAACAAAAAAACACTTAGTGAGGGTAAACTAGCTTGTAAAAGTATGTTCAACCCACCATTGCACCCACAACTAAAGAATTTTGAAGTAGTATTAGAAAACGAACTAAGGAAGTCACTCAAGACATATAATATGCAATCCAACTTAACGCAGGTTGAGCACGAAACCCTTAAATTAATTAGCAACAACAAAAATTTAAGGGTTATGAAACCTGACAAAGGTGGGGGCTGGTACTTATGGACCACATTATATATGAAGGTAAAATGCAGGAGATTTTAAGTGATTCTACTAAATACACTAGGGTATCTATCAATGAAATATATGTGGCATATAATAAAATACATATGATGGTGAATGATTTACTAACAGAAGGACTAATATATTTAGAGACACACACATTTTTATATGTTGAAAAACCGAAGGTTCCTTCTATTTTTGGTATACCAAAAGTACACAAAGATATAGATGACCCACCTTTGAGACCAATAGTTTCTGCAGAAGGTTCTATCACAGCCCCTCTAGCAAAATACATAGATTGTAAGGTAAAGAAAGTTCTTAAAAACAACACCCACATACTTCAGGATTCCTGGGATCTTCTTAAAAAATTGGACAAATCTTTATTTTCTGAAGGTTTGACTTTTGTTACTCTGGATGTGGTTGATTTGTTCACTAGTATTCCCCACGATATAGGCCTAGAATGGTTCGAAGAAATTTTAATAGGATTTTCAGGAATTACTCATAATGAGTTCAGAACAATTTTGGTATTAATGGAGGTGGTATTAAAAAATAATTATATTTTTTTTGAAGGTGAATACTTCAAACAATGTAAGAGGGTTGCTATGGGGGCACATTGTGCTCCTACTTATGCCAATATTATTATGTCATACTGGGAAAACACCTTCATATTAACTTCAATTTTTAGTAGATTTTGGACATTCTATGGTAGGTTTTTAGATGACTTATGTTTTTTATGGAAAGGCAATAATGATGATTTTAATTTGTTTTTAGAATTCTTAAATAACACTACTGATTTTTTAAAATTCACATATAAATATGATACCCAAATGTTGAATTATTTAGATGTTAATATTACCAAGACTAAGGATGGTTTCAGTTCAAGGATATTTAGAAAGGAGACTTTTTCAAACTCATACCTACATTTTACTAGTTCACATCCACCCCACCAGAAGAGAAGTGTAGTTAAAGGTCAGTTAGTTCATCTTAGTAGAATGACCTCTGAAGACACTACTTATTTTAATGAATGTAGATTTTTGAAAAGGTTATTTTTAAATAGGGGTTACCCGAGTGAACTTTTTGATCAAATATGCAGTGAAGTTACTAGGGAAAGAGGAGGAAAATTTGCACCTATTTTAGGTATAAGAGGAGTATTTGATAGACAAGATTCAAACAACCTAAACAATGGTGTGGATTTTGAATCTGGTATCACAATAACCTATAATGGTCAGTCAGGACTGGTAAAAAGAATTGTTAATAGGGAATGGAACAACTTTGCTAGACTATCTGACTTACACTGTATTTTTGATAAGGAACTGAAATTCACCTATAGGAGGGGTACTAACATTAAGAATATTTTGCAGAGAGGTACAACTGAAAAATTGATTGGGAAAGCTACTAGGAAAAAAGTAGGTTTATTTAAATGTGGAAGTTCCAGTTATTGTAAACATCTTAATGTTGGACAAACATTAGACTTACCTATTAGACAAAGGACATTAACTCTAGGAACATATGTTAACTGTAACACCAAGGGTATAATATATTTAGCTACCTGTACAAAGTGTGATTCATTTTACATAGGGAAGAGTGAGAGAATGTTAAAGCAAAGAATCTATGAACACTTATATGACATCAGGACTAAAAAAGAAAACAATGCCTTATACAAGCATACTATTACATGTAAACTAGCTACATTTAGATTTTTTGTGTTAGAATGTATGCTGGTTGACCCTAGAGGGGGGAATTGGGAAACACTGGTGGAATACAGAGAACTATTTTGGCAAATTGTTTTAGAAGCAAATAGAAAACCAGGTCTCAATGACATGATTTCACTCAAGCCAGTTTTAAAACTGAGATCCGCTAAATTATAGGATTTTTATATTATTTTAAACAAATAATTGTCTTTACAAAAATTTTAGAACATAATGTCATAGTTTTAATTAAGGTTCATTTTTACAAACATATTTACATTTATATTTACAAACATTCAAGTTTTGTACATGTTGTTTATTATAGGGTATGATTTTTATGGTGGTTTTAGTAAGTATAATCTGTGTGTATATATATGTGTATGTGTTTTTAACTAATTCTAATTAATCAATTTGTTTGTCATTGGCTATCATTAATTAGTTAATGTATTTAAGATGAGTGCACCAAGAGTGTTGGTATCTGATGAAGTCAAGGACGAAAACGTGTTGTGAAGTTTCAGTGTTAGTGAATTAAACTGTTCGTGTCACTTTTCCTGGATTCTGGTGCTTTTTTGTGATTACTAGTGAACGTTGTGGCACCTGCCTTCTTCTGTGGTTATTTATGCCTAGTAACTATGTTTTCAGCTTGTCATTCATTCCCTATTGCAATATTACCAGCTTACTATTTTTAATGTAACATAGGCAGTTAATTCTTCAAGGGCAACAGGCACTGAATTTGTAGAAGAAATACTGAAATATAAAGGTGTTTGCTAGCAGCAACCTCTACATTAGTTACACATCTCTTTAATGTGGAATTATTCAGATGATTTTTACTTCTGCAGAAATTGTGCGTATTGACTGATATTGATGGATTGTAATGACAGACGTTTGAGTGGCCTTTTATGGTTAAAATGTTCTAAATTGGGCAGTTTTGTCGTTATTGGTTCGTATGTTTTGTTTCATTGCTTACTGGAAAAATGTTTAAAACTATAAATTTAAAACACACTCTAACACGTGGCGCTATATTGTACAAGGGATATAATTTAATTATTATATATTATAATTTAATACAATCAGGAAGGTGAATCAAAGAATGTTTGCATGGTCCTAAAAATGTGTGCAAGGGCCCTATGATTTGAAAACAGTCCAAAGGTAAATTTAATATGCCACTGGCCATATGCAGTTTCTTTGAATGTGAGTTTCAAAGGCAGAGAAGCTTTAATTTCAATATAAAACCCATGGACTACTTAACGGACCGGACTCACAAAGGCTTGCATGGAGTCTAAGAGTAGTGTAAGCCAGCAGACAGCCAATATGTCTGCCGTGCGATCCAGCAACAGCCGGCAGGGATATGCACGAGAGCTCCTAAAACTACACTTGCACGGACAGTGTTATGTTATGCAAATTACCTCATTTGCTGCTGAAAGCTATGCAAATGAAGTAAATTTGTGATCGAGGAAACATTAACCTGTCCGTGGAAGAGTAGAGTTATTTTCAGAAATGTACTCCGTTGGTAACGGAGTTCCGTTCTGCAAATAGCAAAACGGAGCTATGACAGCTCCAAATAAAGGATGGATCCAGTTGAGGAAGCATGCCAATAGCCAAATATAAGGTGATTGGCATTTTTATCTGCTGAAAATTAATAAAAATTATTTTTTTCCCCAATCTCCGATGTTTAAGCGTAGCGCAGCGCCACGCAAACGTGTGGTGCTTTAAAAACCAGAAAATAAAAAAAATCCAAAAATAGGCATTTTTATTAAAAATATTATTCTGCCATGCAGGTGAATGGCAGGCTGAAGACAATATGGCTACTGAGTAGTGGTTGCTAAGGGGGGAAGCTCAGTTTGAGAGATGTAACCGAGCATTAGTAGGCAATCCTATGTAAATGAGGATAAGGATAGTGAATCCCAATTTTCCCTGGCATGTGAGCCATGTCCCTAGAGTGTAAGTGTAGGAGTAGAGGAGTTGTAGAGTAGAAGATAGGTGACATCAAGAGGGGGTATGTATGAAAGACTGTAAGCTTATTGGAGAAGAATGGCTTGTGTTTGCTGTGAGTTACTCAGGATTGGAAGAGGCATGTCTACAGTTGTCTTAACTGAAACCCAGAAACTGAAGGTGTACGCCGTGGATATCACTGAAATGTCTTGCAAACGTGCTTACACCATGTGTGCACGTGTGCGTGCCTGTAAACACGTCTAAGCCTGTGTGCACGTGTGTGCACCCGTGTAAGCCTGTGTAAGCCTGTCTAAACCTGTGTACGTGCGTGTGCACTCATGTGTGCGTGTTTGCGCGGCGCTGCCCCCTGTGGAAACAGAAAGGGAAAAGGAAGGAAAAGAAGTAGTAGGAAGTGAACCAAGGAAAACTAGATGAGCTGCCAGGTGAAATCAATCAGAATCAGCCAATTACACAGGAAGCACACTAGCCCAGCCCAGCCCAGCACTTAAAACTCTGCAAACAACATTCCCCCATGTTTTTTCAGAAACAATGCAACACTGCAGTATACAAAGAGAGTGAAAACTTAAAAAGCTTAACTCATACAAAAAATGTTAGGGGCTGCCATTGCTATTATAAGACAACATGTGCAAGATGCTGAGGGTGGTGCCATTGCTAATGCTGCTGAGCAACCCACAGTGAGGAGACAGAGAAGAGTGTACAGACCCAGGGTAACCTACCAGGAGCTACATGAGCTGGAGATAGTGGAATGCTATAGAGTGGACAGAGACCTCCTGCAGCAAATTGTTGAGCTGTGCAGGCCACGCCTCACATACAGAACCAACAGAGGGGAACCCATCCCAGTGGAAACCAAGGTATGTGTTGGCCTAAGAATACTAGCAACAGGTACCTTCCAGAGACCAACTGGTGATATGGGGATTTCACAGGCATCAGCATCCAGGGTACTGCACCATTTCCTGAATGCCATGTCAGCACATGTCGGTGATCATGTATATTTCCCCAATTCCCATGAGGCATTGGTCAGCAATATGCATCTCTTTCAGCAAATAGCAGAGTACCCTGAGGTAGTGGGTGCAATTGACTGCATGCACATGCACATCAAAGCACCAGCTGGTGAGCGGGGTAGGGCCTACATCAACCGCAAGGGCTTCCCCTCCATCAACTGCCAGGTCATGTGCGATGCCCAGGGCATAATACTGAATGTGTGTGCTGGCTACCCTGGAAGCTACCACGATTCCCATATCTGGCATCTGATGCAGCTGTACCAGACATTTGCCAATGGGGACATTCCTGATGGTCACCTAGTGGGGGACGCTGGATACGCACTGGAGCCGTGGCTGATGACACCCATCAGAAATGCACACACACCTGAACAAGAACTCCATAATGAGGCACACGCACAAACACGAAATGTAATCGAACGTGTGTTTGGGATGCTCAAGTCATGGTTCCGGTGCCTAGACACATCTGGTGGAGTCTTGCAGTACTTAACAACTACATGTACCCAAATTGTCATGGTATGTGCCATGCGACACAATATGATCCTGCGAAAACAGCTGCAGCAGGAACAGCATGGGGCAGGGCCAAACAGCCCCCCATCATTGCCAAGGCCATCACAGGCACAGTGTGACTTGGGGGAGGAACAACCTGAGCCTGTCCCAGTAGGCAGAAGGAGGCGTGCCCAGTATGCCTTGGCCTTGGCAAAGAGGCAATGCATAGCACATACACTGGCTCAGTAGGAACCCTGGAAATGATACCTCTCTCTGACTCGCACATAAAATAAAAGGGATGCCTAACTTGACACTACCTGTTTTCAAACATGTATAGGGAGTGCACTATGTGCATCCGACATAGGCAGCCCTGCAGCACCACCTGAGGCATGATTGCCATGTTTTAAGCAATATAAAGCAGTGATAAGCAGCTTTTACCACTATTTTGTATATGTAAACAAAATTGCCCGCGCAACATCGGGCAACATTGAGCAATGTTGGGCAAGGTCGGGCAAAGTCGGGCAAAGTTGAGCAAAGTCAGGTTAACATGCTCATATTTGTTGTACTGTTCCTTAAGCAGTCTGGTCTGCCCAGCATGAAAATAAAAAGCAGTGACAGGGCTTGAACCCAGGATACTGTGCACTATAGTCACAGTACTGAACCACTAATCCATGACAGCATTACACTGGCACAGACACAGCAGGACAATTGTACACTAATTCAAACAGAAAGAAATGCTGTATCATGACCCTAAAGAGGCATATTGGTAACCTCCCCCACAGGCCTATGCAGACAGAGAACAGCAGGCCAGGTGGTGTAAAGTGGGTTGAGTAGGCTATGAAGCCGCAATCTAATATATGTGACATTGGATGCTAAGATCCATAGTACAGTAGTATGCCTCAAGCCAGTACGATAGGCAACAGTGCAGACTGAAATGGTGTACCTTACATAGCAGTACAGGCCTAGCAAATGTGTATAAGTGTCAGGTGAACCCCTCATCCTATGTACACCCACAGTAACAATCAGGTGTACCCCCGGGTAGAAATGTACAAAGAATAGCTGTCCGCCCGGTATGTAGAAATGTTGATAAGTCTATGCAAAGTGTCTCATGGAAGCCCTGCAGGCACAGCATGATCCCTGTTGAGTTATGACACAAAGGTGAGCCCTGCAGTAAAAATACAACTTGATTTTCCACACACATATAGTATAAATGTGTATACCGAGAGTGCTCACACACTTCAACAAATGTAGTGGATTTCATTCAGCAACACACTGAAAGGTCATACTGGGCATGCTCACACACTTAAGCCATATCTGAGTACAGCAGTGGGCCACACATATCTGGCAGTTGCATGTTTCACCCCAGGAACCTGTCACTATTCACCAATCCTGCCTTGTGCATACAGTTATATGAAAACAGACACATATAATATATTGGAGCCCTGTCATAATCAAACTATGTACCACAAGTACTTAAGTTGTTCACAGAAAGTGAAAAAGCAAAGAAGATCAATAAACCTGCAATCAGTATCATCAACATACAATGTGCACTCCAAATATTATCCAATCCATGTTCTGGCAAAAGAATCTGTGAAGGAGTCCATACAGAACCATGAAGCTTCCTTCCGCTATGTCATAAATAGCAGTGTACACTCATATATGTCCTGAGTCAGTGCAAACTGTAAATGACTGACATTGCCAACATCCTGTCAGACAGGCCCATACATACATACCACCCTCTCAGTGACAAAAGGCCCCATCATCATACCTGGAGATTGTGAAAGCACAAATATCACATATAGAATGGGTAAACAGCTCCTTCCAAACCTGAAAACATGGCATCTATGGGATTTCATTGTTTTCCGAGCTGTGTCATAAGTGAACTCCAGAATAAACAGAGCCTGCACCTGAACAGTCTGTTGGGATTCACCCTCTGTACAGGATATGAAACTGTTGAATGTGATACAGCAATGTTTGACACACTCCACAAGTGTTGATGCATAACAGAACATGGGAACTATTGTCTTATAAGCCTATTAAGCCTGATCTGCAAGGCCATGGAGTCCATCATGATGGAACTCATAAACAGAGCTATTGGGAGCCTACAAACACCCAACCCTACCAATTTCGGTTTGGTCATGGGCAGATCATGGTTCCCAAACCTGCTAGACTGTTTACAGGGCAGTCACCCAGGACATACATCAATGAAATGAGCTACACACGTCCCACATAGACCTTGAAGAGCCCTTTGCCAACATCCCAGACACATGTCGTATCCACAAAATCAACTACCTGTGCATAAATATGTCTGTCATCTGATGGATTGCCAACTGGGGCACAGATAGATCATACACAGTAAGAATTGTGGTCTCCTGTACAAGCTGGTAACAACTGCTGTCCCCCATGGCTCAGTCCTGGGACCCCTCCTGTCTGGTGTATACTTATCAGAAATACAGTCAAACACACGAGGGCTATGTTTAGCAAAGTTTGTGGATGACTGCCAAAATGTTGTCATAATCGATGTTTGGGACAACAGAGACATGCTTAAAAAGGGTCTCAGTCAGGCAGATGTGGTGTCAAAAGTATGTCCTCGAGCTACAGCCATACAAATACCACATAGGTGCCAACACCCTAAATATGGAGGTGATAATAAGGGATCTATGGACAAATGTGGATAGTCATCTGTGCTTCCAGAAACACATTCACAAAGTGGTCAGAAAATCATGCTATGTGTTCCCACAAACTGCCAAGGTCTTTGTATGTAGGTCAAAGGAGGTTCCCTCTACTCATCAGTCATCAGACCCATCAGAGAGTACCACAACACACCTGCGATGAATCTGACTAGGCACCTTCAGCAGCTGGAAAGACCAATGAAGTACCTCAACAGGAGGATTACTGACCTCAAACAGTTGCCCCATACAACAAGACTGAATTTAACTCAATCTGTACTCTGTTGCATACTGTCTACTCAGGAGATCTCTGCCCAACAGACAGGTCCATGTCATGGTAACACTCAGATCTGCTCTGAGTTACAGCTCAATGGCACTAAATATACAGACCCAACTGATATTGCCAACATCCTGGCAGATAGGATCAGTGTTAACCTTACCCCCCTCTCATCCATGAAAGAGCACATCTCTATAATGGAAGACTGCAAAGTTGCTGTCATCATGGCTGCACAGGTAAAAAAACACTCTCCAAAGCCAGTATCACAGCATCCATGGGACCAGATAACTTCCCAGGCTGTGTTCTACACAAACTACAGAACTAACAGGCACCACACCGATGTACCATGTTCAGTCATAGCCTCACCTCAGGCTTTGTGTCTGCTGAATGGTGCACAGCAATGGTTATCCCACTACACAAGGGTGGAGACACCACGGACCCCAGGAACTAGCACCCCATTAGCCTGATGAGCCTGCTGTGCAAGGCCATGGAATGTATCATCATACAACTTATAAAAAAAGACATTGGTAATCTCCAAACTCTGGACCACAACCATGCTGGGTTTGTAAAATACAGATCATGTCTCCTAAACCTGATAGATGACATTGAAGCAGTCACCAGAACTGTAGACAAGGGTAAGGTGTTTCACACAGCCTATGTAGATCTTGCCACGGGTTTCAACACCATCCCACACTCTGAAATTATAGATAAACCCACTAAACTAGGTATAAATTGCTATGTCACAAGATGGGTTGCCAACTGGCTTACTGACAGAACACACACTGTGAAAGTAGCACACTCCAAGTATGACTCTAGACCAGTGACGAGTGCAATACCACAGAGCCCAGTCCTGGGTCCTATCCTGTTTTGTATCTACTTCCCTGAAGTAAACTTTAACATGGAAGGTCTGTGGCTAATGAAGTTTCCAGATGACCGCAAACTAGGAGCCATAATTGTAAATACTAAAGATGTGGACATCCTACAAAAGGGCTTCACTGAGACAGATGGCTGGTGTCAAAGCCATGGGCTCAAGCTCAATGCCAAAAAGTGCATTGTCATCCCCTTTGGTAAAAACTCTGTAGCCATGAACTATAACATAGGCGGTAGTATACTTAACACTGAAAGTGTGATAAGAGACCTTGGGTCACAGGTGGACAGTGGACACACCCGTGATAATCACATCCCCACAGTAGTCAGGAAATCCTTCTAAGTGGCACACCTCATCACAAAAGGTGTCTCATGCAGAATAGAAGAGGACATTGTTCCCCTCTTCTCATCATTCACTAGATCCATAATAGAGTACAACACCCCTTTTGCTATGTACCTCACAAGACATGTACAACAACTGGAAAGCCTACAGCTGCAGCAATACCTCACAAAGAGCATTAGCGGCCTGAAATACATGCCATACACAGACCATCTCAAAATGCTCCAGCTGTACTCTCTCGCATATCGCCTACTCAGAGGTGATCTCTGCCTAACATACAAAGCTATGTCAAACACAGAGCTGTTGGACATGCTCCACGTAAAACACTCACAATTCCTCTGATCTTTGGCCCCAAAACCACGAGTGAAATACAAAATGAAGGGGTGTATCCATTTACCTTATGGATACTCACACCTTCAGGTTAGTGGCACAGCATGAGGCCTTGGAGACCACGCAAGTGCAACTAACATTGGGCAAAGCTGCTTATCAGATTCCAAATATGCTGTCAGCTACTGACAAATGGCAAGAAATACACTGAACCAACTTACATTGCCCACATCCTGGGTGACAGGTTCAGTGCAAACCCCACTGCCATCACCCCCAAAAGGGCCTGTGTCCATCCCAGAAGAATGCAGAGCCCCAGACTTCATGGACATGCAGGTAAAGGCAGCCCTCTCCAAAGCCAAGAACACAGCATCAATGGGACAGGATGGTGTTCCAGGCTGCGTCTTACACCAGCCCCAAAAGGAACTACACCCTCACCTACATTCACTGTCCAGACTCAACCTTACCACAGGCTATGTACCCAAAGAATGGCATATACCAACAGTCATCCAGCTCCACAAAGTGGGTTCCACAACAGAACCTGGAAACCATTGCCCTATAGGTCTATTCAGCCTGGTCTGCAAAGCTATGGAGCAAATTATCATGGAACCCATAAACAGAGACATTGGGACCTCCAGACACTGGACTCTACCCAACTTGGCTTTGTTAAAGACAGATCCTGCCTCCTAAACCTAGTTGACTCATTTGAAACAGTTACCAAGGACATAGATGTAGGTGAAAGTAGTCCACACAGCCCACCTGGACCTCACTAAGGACTTTCGACACCATTCCCCACTCTGTCATCATAGACAAGCTTACCAGCTTGAACATTAACAGCTATGTCACAGGATGGGTGGGCAATTGACTCACAGATCAAACACACAAGTTCAGAGTTGCAGGTGCCATGTCCGACTATAAACCAGTCACAAATGGCATCCCACAAGTCTTGGTCCTGGGACACCACCTGTTCAGTAGATACTGTTCAGAGGTACAGGCAAGCACAGGAGGAATATGGCTGAACAGGTTTGCAGATGACTGTTTGCTATGGGCCATAATCGACTCTATGGCTGACACAGACATCCTCCAGAAGGGTCTTACAGAGACAGATACCTGGTGTCAAAACAATGCCCTCAAGCAGAATGCCAAAGAATGCATAGTCATCCCCTTTGGATAAAACAAAGTGCACACAAATTACCACATAGGTGGTAATCCAGTATGTACAGAGAAAGTGATTATGGCCCTTGGGACCCAGGTAGATAGTAAACTCTCCTTTGATGATCACATGGCCAAAGTGTTTAGAAATTCCTTCTATGTAGCCAACCTAATATCACTTAATGTAACCCACTTTGTCTAGTCTGATGATGTCACCATCCTACAAATATACCTGTGGAAAGGAGACCTCACAGTAATGTGTATAGCGCATCGTGTAAATGCGTACTTTTCTAGTATCATAAAGTAGTTAGGTAGGGGTTTGAATCCTGCAACTGACAACTGTGTGTGTGTGTGATCTCCTTTGAGAGGAGCAACCTTTTTGGAGACTACTAAAACACGTTAAAAGTGGTATACTTATCTTTGTCAAGTCTGATGATGTCACCATCCTACAAATATACCTGTGGAAAGAAAAACTTCCAGTAATGTGTATAGCACGTTGTGTTAATGCATACTCCTCTAGTATCATAAAGTAGTTAGGTAGGGGTTTCAATCCTGCACTTGACAAGTGTGTGTTTGTGTGTGATCTTCTTGGAGAGGAGCAAGCTTTTTGGAGAGTACTAAAACACCTTAAAAGTGGTATACTTATCTTTGTCAAGTCTGATGATGTCACCATCCCACAAATATACCTGTGGGAAAGAGAACTCTCAGTAATGTGTACAGCGTGTCGTGTTAATGCATACTCCTATAGTATCATAAAGTAGTTAGGTAGGGGTATGAATCCTGCACTTGACAAGTGTGTGTGTGTGTGTGTGTGTGTGTGTGTTTGTGTGTGATCTCCTTGGAGAGGAACAACCTTTTTGAAGAGTAGTAAATCACCTTAAAAGTGGTATACTTATCTTTGTCAAGTCTGATGATGTTACCATCCTACAAATATACCTGTGGAATGGAAAACTTCCAGTAATGTGTATAGCACGTCGTGTTAATGTGTAATGCTCTATTATCATAAAGTAGTTAGGTAGGGGTTTGAATCCTGCACTTGGTGAGTGTGAGTGTGTGTGTGTGTGCTCTATGTGTGTGACACTGTTCAATGTGTTGTGTTTTTTGCTTTTACTACTATATGACATATCAGTATGACAACAGAGTGTTCATTGCACGTCAGGTAGCTGTGTGGCAAATACATATACGTACATGTGACCTCAATTATTTCATAGGTGGGAACCCTGCTTTTTCCATGAACACATCTGTCATCTTTGAAAGAAATGTGGAAATGTCACGACTATTATCCAAAATGCAGAATAGTGACTCCCAATCACTCGAAACCGATGTTATTCACAAGATGCACTTTATTACACAAAACAAAAAACACAAGGGTTGAGCGCTTTCATCTGCCGTAATACAGATTTCATCTGATGAAATCTGTATTACGGCAGATGAAAGCGCTCAACCCTTGTGTTCTTTGTTTTGTGTAATAAAGTGCATCTTGTCAATAACATCGGTTTCGAGTGATTGGGAGTCACTATTCTGCATTTTGGATAACATCTGTCATCTTTGCCAGAGTGTGCTGCCACTTTCCAGACCTTAGGTCACATCTGTATGCTTGTGACAAGCCCAGCCACTGCAGTGATCCCTGGCCTAGGTCATCCATGTCAAACACACTCATTACGGTTTCTTTTGAATAGTGTGAGTGATGGTTTATGGCTGAGGTATATTTCAGACCTGTTCAAATGCAGCAAAGTCTGTCAATGATGGCTATTCATTATAGGTGTACAACAACCTTTGTGGATATGCATGCAGACCCCTTATTGCTTATGTGATCCATGGAGGGATTTCAAAATACCTTTGGAAATGTGATTACCAAAGGAGAGATGACGTAACACTTGGCTGCATGTACACATCGGTACCTGTTCAACATGTTGGTGGCTACTACCTATGTGGTACTGTGGGGATACTATGTTTTGTAAAGGTGGATGACTATACTTTAGTTGGCTTATAGCTTTACAGCATGGGTTTGACAACAGTCTGTATGATACCCTTGTGGATGATGTGTGTGTCATCTGGAGAATGCATTATAGGCCACAGTATGCATTTCCAGACATGGACGGAATTATCCCTACTGTGATTGCTTGTACATAAGAGAACTATATGCCAAACAGGAGTGGTCTCAGGAATGGGTGCAGGTGAATACCACTGGTTACTGGCATAGTATAGTACCTGAAGGATCCAAATGTTACTGTGTGTCCTACATCTGTGTGTCAGTTATTTTATTTTTTTTTTTTTTTTTATTTTACATTTGTTGACCGGGCTAGTCTAGCTGGATACATGTCCATTTTCAGTAGAGGCCCGGGGAGAAAAGCTCCAAAGAATAGAGGTAGATTAACAAAAACATCCGAAGATCAAGTAATAAGTATTACATTCAAAGTCAAATGAACAAGTAATAGGGTTATACAAATAATTTAAAGAGGTAAACAGACTTAGGTAGTTGGACTAACATGGCTACAATGAGGACCCTTGCGGTTTGGATTGGGTAGAAATTAGGTAGTCCGGGGATGTTTACTATTAATCTGGATTAGAACACGGGCATAGCCATTCGGACTTTAGGAGATCTTTGAGTTGTTTTTTGAATTGGTGGAGTGAGGTCTTGTGTCTTAGGTTGTTTGGGAGGGCATTCCAGGATTTTCCAATAGAATTAGCATAGAGTGCTTCACCTCCGAGTTGTTAGATTTAATAGTTTGTATTTGTAAGCTTTTGGATGACCTAAGGGATGTAAGGTTAGAGTAGGGGGTAAATATTTTGTTCATTGAGGGGGTTTTGTCAGGATGGTGGATTGCTTTGAATGCCTCAGTGAGTTGATTGAGTGTGAGAATGTTGGGTAGTTCTAACCAATCTAGTGTCCTTAGATTGTTGCAGTGATGTGTGCGATAGGGCATTCCTGTTATAAATCTGGCTATGTGGTTATAGGTTGTAGATAGTTTGTTGAGTTCTCTTTTATTAAGGAAGGAGAATATCGGGGAGGCATAGAGGAGTGTGGAAAGGAGGTGAGTCCGCAATGGTTAGTTTAGTGTGTGGGGTTAGGAAGTTCTTAATTCTATACATGGACCCGAAGTTTCTTGTTTACCGACTTAATGGTCAGGCTGATATGAGTATCAAATTTAAGCTTGTGGTCTATGGTCACGCCTAGTAGTTTGGTGTGAGACAGGGTCGATTATGGTCCCATTATTGGAGGTCACGTGAATGGTGGGGAGGTTGGTGCTAGGAGATTCATTTCCTTGAGGGGTAGAAGTAGTGGGGAAAAACAGAAGTAATTTGGTTTTGGATGGGTTAAGTAAAGTTTTAGTTCCAAGAACCATTTTTCAACTAGGAAAACAGTTTTGGGTTACGACTTGGAGTTTGGCGAGAGAGATGTCAGAGCAGATCAGGGTGGAGTCGTCTGCATATTGTATGCAGGTGGCTTTGGGAATGATAGAGTGCAGATCATTAATAAATATGGAGAAGAAGAGAACCAAGGATAGATCCTTGGGGAACACCGATATTTGTGGGGAGGTCGGATAAGCTATTTTCCCATTGAACAGCCTGTTGTCTACAAGAAAGGTAGTCATTAAACCAGTCTATGGTAGTTTTGCTAAGATAGAATGCCTCCAGTGTGTGGATCAACTGTTGGTGATTGACCATGTCAAGGCTTTGGATAGGTCGAGGAAGAGCAGAGGATATTAATTTATTGTTTCGATTGTGGTTAACTGAGTCAACAAAGGAAAGGAGAGCAGTAGTTGTGCTATGATGGGGGCGAAAGCCGTGCTGGGTGTGAGACAGGAGATTGTTTCGAGTAAGATGGGTAATGAGCTGCTTGTGAATGCAGCGTTCCATGATTTTGGCTAGAGGAGATAGTATAGCTATGGGTCTGTAGTTTGATGCGTCAGTGGAGGATCCACCTTTATGTAGAGGGATGATGTGGGAGATTTTCCAAATAGAGGGAATAGAAGCTTCTGAAATGGTCCAGTTAACCAAGATAGAAACAGGGTAGGCTATGGCCTCAGATGCAATTTGTAGGTAGTTGGCTGGGAGTAAGTCAGCCGCTAAGGTGGTTGGTTTGAGTTTATTTAAGAGGGTTCTAATATAAGAGGTAGGTACAGGTTGAAGGTTAAAGGAGGGTTGAGTTGGGTCTTTGGTTGAGGGTGTAGCCGAGGGAGAAGTAGTAAGTTGGTTGGCGAGGGACTGGATGGTTTCTGTGAAAAATGAATTAAAGGTGTTGGCTATTTCTTTAGAATCTTTACCAATGAGTTTTTCAGGGGTAGGGGTGGTGGATTTACCTGGATGAAGGAGGTGATTGAAACCGCCCAGAATTTTTGGGATTATGCTGGTGTTTATCTTGGAGTTTACAGTAATAGTGTTTTCTGTCAGACAATACGGCTGCGTTACTGTAGCTTCTAAGCTGAAGAAACTTGATGCGATCTAGTGGGGTTTTAGAGGTTCTCCATTTGTGCCAGGCCTTGTCTCGATGTTGAATTTTGGCTTTAGTATCCTTTGTTAGCCAGGATGCGTCACCTTAGTTCTAGTAAGACGCTTAGGAGCATGCAAAGTAATTTTAGGAAAGTGTTATTAAAATATAACACACTCTCATCTAAGGGTAAAGTTTTTAGGATGGACCAATTGTATGCCTTAAGTTCTGTAAGAAAATGGTCTGGGACAAAATTCTTACTGTTCCTAACTAGTCTGGATTGTGGATGATTTGAAGTTGGACACTTGTGCTTTATAATAAAGGTAATCAGGTGGTCACTAAGGTCGTTGGGAAGGGTTCCTGTAGTATAGTTATTTGGAGCCTTGTTTGTAAGAATCCAGTCAAGGATGCTCTCTTTTTGTTGAGCATTACCAAATCTGGTGGGAGATAGAATATTTTGAGAGAAGCCATGAAAGTTAATGGGGAGAGGATTTGGGAGTTTGGAATAGAGGGACCAGTTAATATTAACATCCCCTAGAATTATGGTTTCTTGGGGATAGTTGGTAGCAAACCAACTGAGGATTAGTTCTAGGTTTTCAATATTTTTGCCTGTTGGTAGATAAGTTATTATGAGATTAATACTTTTTTGGTTGTTTAGGCGAATCTTTAGAGCAATTAGTTCAAGGTTGGGGATTTTTGGAGGTTGGAGTGGGTTCATTGTGATGTTCAGGGAGTTCTTGAACATGACAGCTATTCCCCCACCTTTTCTGGTTATTCGATCGCTCCTAAGGATGCTATATCCAGGTGGGATAATTTCTTCATCCTTAGTGCATGGTTTAAGCCATGTTTCCGGCACATGATGTCAGGGAGTGAGTTGCAAGCAAGGCATGTAAGTTGTGAACCTTATTATTAATACTTCTTAGGTTAAGATGAAGGATAAGGAGGAGCCCACTAGGTTTCTGGCTTCTTTCAGGGTTTTGGGGCCTAAGTCAAAGTTAGGGCCTGGGTTGGGCTGGATATCTCCATCTTTTGTGATAGGTTTTTTCAAGTAGTCAAATATTTTTTGGAGTTTAATTAATAATTTTAGGGTGTCTTTTGTTGTGGGAACCTTTGGGTGGCAGAGGGTAGGATGATTTATTTTAGGAATCGGGTTATTAACATGGTAGTGAGACGGAGGGATGGGTGTGGAGGGGGTATGAGAATGAATGGAGGTGTGACCTGTTAGGGTTAGAGTTTCATAACTGGTTGAGAGATAGGAAATAATAAGGAGTAATAGTATGAAGGGAAGGGTAGTAAAAGACTTTTTTTCCATGGTGTGAGGAGGTTAGTGAGTGTAGTAAGCTGGGGGAGGTTTCCTTGGTAAAATAGGGTGTATAAAGAGTTGGAAGGTAGTGGGTGTATAAGAAGCTGGAAGGATGAAGGATGTAGTCTAACTGGATAGAGGTTGGTAGGTGGGTGGAGATTGCCTAATCAGTGTAGGCTAACAAGAAATGAGAGGGAGATGAGTGGGTGGAGATTGCCTAATCAGTGTAGGCAAGCAAGAAATGAGAGGGAGATGAGTCAGAGGATAGGGGTGGTAGGTGGGCGGAGTTGCCTAATCAGTGTGGGCAAACAAGAAATGAGAGGGAGATGAGTCAGAGCACAGGACAGTTGTGATTGGTTGGTGGAAAAGGGGAAGAGCTTAGTGACCTAATAAATGTAGAGGTAGTGTTGTCAAGACATCATCTAACGATTGTTTATGGTCAGGCTGTTGAGGTTATGTATACTACCAGAATGCAAAACAATGACAGATAGTAACAGTATCACCCACAGCACAGTGCCAAACCATGTCATACACACGTGTACTCAAGTTCCACAATGTGTGTAGTACAATGCATACTGGCCACCAATATAAACTATGGAGTGTTACTGTGTAATACAGGGCATGTCACCTGCCCATGTGTCCACTATGCACGTACATGCAGACAGTGCACCTCCACCATGTTCACAAATGTATACCTGCAAATCTGTGCTACACACATCCCACACGTACTGTCCACTCTCTAACACATGCTGCCAATACTACACACATCAGCCAAGTGGCACGTGGGCGGACAATGCACTACTGGAACTAACACTGGTGTAAACAATACTACATTGACAATCATAGCTTTAATGCATCATGCCTGCTCAGCTACACCTTCAAGGATATCATTACACTTTACTGCTGACAATATGCTAACATTGCTATACTGCTATAAAGTTTGCCACACACTACAACCTACATAGAAATATGCACATAACAACCTTCACCAACATATAAATGTCCACCATTCACAAACAGTTGCAGTATGTCCCTTGCTCTATGCACATGTACAGATGCTAATATATCTGACACAGACATATTTCTCTGTATGTGTGTGCCATACACACACAAGATCCACACTGTTGTAAGTCCGTGGACCTCACGGCTGACCTGTTGGGCCTTGCTGCAACATGAACAGGTGTCACATGTGAGCACACAGTAATATTAGAGCGTGTATATATAGCTGCAAATGCTAGATTAGCATACTAGCCTGGTACAGCAGTTGCCAATGCTAAGCTACACGTTAATATAACTATCATGCATGTGTTACTCTGTCACATCGATGTTTATATAGCTGTATGTGCTACTCCCCGAAACAGCCATTGTACACACTACTGTACAGAACACAGATAACATGGATCAGATGTTTGACATTTAATGCTGAGCTACGTATGTCACAGTTATGTCCCACTGCACACAGCTACACACTGATTTGTCCATGGCAGTAGTTATGCAGGGCATCTGTGCATAGATACGTACTGCTGCCACATATGGATGTTTCAAAGTATGTAGAGTACTCTTCAAAAACATCTACTACATGCCAGTAAATACATATCTGTTACATACCTGTCCTGTGTATGTGTTTGTAGTTTTCAGTTCTGTGTGTTTACTTATTTATTTATTTTTGTTGATGTTGAGGTTGATGTGGGTGGGTGGGTGTCTGTCTCTCTCTCTCTCTCTCAATGGCTGCAATGGAATGATTGCATGTGTGGACAGCAAGTACAGCCTGATTTTATAGGTATCTGCACATGTGCATGTGATGGCCTGTGCACCAGTTGGTGGCCACCATTTGGTAATTGTATGCAGGCTGCTGTGTGGTAATTGCTGTACTCACTATCATAGCAACCCAATGCTATAAATTGCTAAGTCAGGTAGGCGTAGCCCTTTCAGCTTTCCAAAGTGGGGCCCATGCTTGTTTGCTGTGGACACCGTTTCTTAAGTCAGAAGGTTGGTATACTTCTTATATCTGAAGCTAGGGGTGTAGCCAGTGATTTAAATGTTGTACTCAGACCTGAATGTTGCCACTTCCAGTAGACAGTTGTCAGTGTAGAATTGTACTCACCCCTACAAATGCTAACACAGGATACATGGGAGTATGTAGTTTCTTTTCTACTTATACAATTAACTGTCATACATAAGTAGTTATTGAGATGTATTCATTTGGCACATGAACTGTTTGTGAACTGCTATACTGTGAATATTAATGTACTCACTTCTGCACAGTTTGTGTTTTTTTATTGTTGACATTAGCACAGGATGCTCAAGAATACTGGACAATTCCAGTACTGAGTATGCCTACCTACATCCTTGGTGGACCCTAAACACACAGGTATATTGTACATTTGGGTGGGGATTGTCCTCCTATGATACTGTGTGGAGGTTGTAAAGTGGTGCTGTAACATTATTTACTGCTAGAATGGCTGGTTCTCTTATCACAGTCATGTAATGCAATTCCACAACTGCTGGTAAAGTTCCACAAAACAGGTTTTGTGTTATGGCATTCCTATCTTTCCTTTACATTCACTCATTCAGATGCATGATATATCTATTTCAGCAACAACCTGCTGTATATCTACTGTGGCTTAGTGGTACTTCATGCAGTCTAGTGTGTCCAAGGTCTGGGGTTCGAGACTGACAGAGGTGTTTTATTTTGCTGCTGAGCAGAACAAGGGCCCTCACATACAGAGTGACTAAGGCACTTTTAAGCAGTTGTAAGCGGGTTTGTGCGAAGCTTAGCAATACTTAGCTAAGCGTACACAAGCGCACACTCGCGCAAGCCCGCTAACTACTGCTTAAAAGTGCTTACTCCCGCTAACTCCCACGCTCATTTCTTTGAAAGAAAAGAAAATGGGGAGATAGGAAAGTGATGAAAAAGGGGCACAAAGAGGGAAAGACAGTAGGGAAAACAGCTCAGGATGTGCAGGACGGGTGTAGGGAAGGTCCATAGCTGCCCATTTCTTTAAAAGCAACAGCTGTGCATATGCAATAAATTTGGAGGGAAATATGAAACCTTCCACCCCTGAGAGAGGGGTGAGGACAACAAAGTATGTTGTACTGCCAATCAATTATCCGTTTATGTGTCCAGCGGACACGTGTGTAAAATGGGCAGTTATGTATGGGGCGTAATTTTTTTTGGGAGCAGATTGCCCCCCTTTATTTCAGGTGAGAGTGGAATGTGGGGTAGGGGAAGTAGGTATATTTGGGGAGATAGGTTGGGGAGGTAAAGAGACAAGACAAACAAGATGCATACAGGGGCAGAATATGACACATGTGGTGGGTGAACACCATTGACCGGGAAGGATGTTTGGAAATCGCAAGCCCATGAGCCCACAGATGGCAACAGTGGAACTGAGATCCCCACCCATGGGCAGTCACCACTGCACCTTCACAGCCCAGAGGGTGGCTGTAATGGGGGCTGTGAAGGAGGGGCAGGCTCACCCGTGAGTCACGCCACTCATGCCTCAAGCTGGCATAGAGGATCAGCGACTGACCGCTCGATCTCCCTACGCACCACAGCCCGGACCATTCAGAGGGTGATAGGTGGCCCTCCTCCGGCCACGCTTGCACTGGGGGGATGAGCCCCATCCCCTGCAGTGCTTCCACCCAAAGGTGGCACAGGGCCAACAGAGGAGGAGGTCCTGGGCTGGGCACCAGACCTGCTGGTACCAGGTGTCATCGCCAGCTGAGGTGGGACAGGTGGGTCCGCTGGGACCAGCCTTCCCATACGTTCTATATTTAGGAGGATTTAATGACAATATGGGTTGGTAACAGCCAACAGCATTCCAAATTAGTTGTAACAGCATGCAGTAGTATTCCCATTAACCCAACACACCAGAGTTCCAACAGTTGAACAGCAAGCATAACACATGCATATATAGAACAACAGTGGACATTCCAACAGCATGTAGGTTTGATTGGTTGCAACAGGCCACCAAGATTGTGGTATTTGAACAGGGCACATGCATCAAAGTAAATGCAGATATTTATAAACCAATAGGACATATGTCCCAACAAATGTTTTGAGATTAGACATACCCATTGAGGTGTGGAATTGCATTGTTTATGCACATACAGTAGGGTGTAAAAAGATACCTCCATTAACAACTTATATATACTTATAGTTTACACTACATTCCTTTTGACTGCAGGTATATATCCCCTACATGTATTATTACACTAGGCAATGTCCGTTAAATTGTGAAATGGGTTTTGCTAGTTCTTTATATACCTGACCTGTATCTGACATACAAACTATCCAGGATGCAGATGTTACTGCTATGTATTTATATATTTTATTTATATTTATATATCTACATATCTGGATGTGTTCAGGTGACATTATCAGTTTTATTTTAACAGCCCCCTACATTTCTAGCAGCACACTGACATTTCTGGGGAACACAATAACAAGCTACTCATGTGCCAGATTAACCTGTACATGCCGGCCTTGAACCAACAATTGAGGACTGTATATATGCTTAACAGCTACTGGCACTCCCTTCATCCACTTTATATGGGCCTACCCAAGTGTGGGTTGACAGTGCTTAATACAACAGTACTATTTCTATAATGCAAGAGTACAACAACATATCGAAGAAAGGATAAAATAATGTACTATATTGTACTAGGTACTAGAAATGTAAACTATTCCATGAATGTCAGACGAAACAGGTATATTATGATAACACATATACAATATAGGAGGTAAGATAAACAATTGGATATTTCAGTTAGATTTGGTAGGAATAAAAAAAAAATCATAATCTGCTGTTTTCATAAATAACAGTTTGATTTAATTCTACTACTTTCCATACATATAAATTAAGTTATACACCAATATCATGGGCAACATATGAATGGATGGACAAATGAAAGAATATTGCTCTGCCTGTCCCTCTCTCCTTGATGTGTGTGTGTGTGTGTGTGTGTGTGTGTGTGTGTGTGTGTGTGTGTGTGTGTGTGTGTGTGTGTGTGTGTGAATTTTCTTTTTGTCTCCCTTACCCCACAGAGCCCCCAAAAGATGCACAGCAAAATGTATTGTTTACATTATACATTTGTTAACCAAGCCCATTGCACACAAGTGACCCTTTTCATGGGTGACCTGGGAGCACTGTCTGGTTAAGTGACTTGCTCAAAGTCACACAGTAGGCAAACAGAGGCTGAATGAATCAAACCCTGTACCCTTTGATTACAGGATGCAGCTCATTAATACTCCAGAGCCTTTATTCTCCCCTCTAACTGCCAGGCAGAGTCCTTCCTAATGAAATATATCAAACTCATGCAACATACATAACAAAGCTCCTTCTCTATATATCTAATTTTATTTTTATTTATTTTACATTTGTTGACCGGGTTTGTCCAAGTGAGCTGAATAGCCTTTTTCAGCGGAGGCCCGGGGAGAAAATCTCCATTAATTATACAATAACCATTTACAGAAGCAATTAACAACAAAAAGAATGGAATTTTTACAATTTAAATAGAAGCAGTAAAATGTCATATGAAAAACAAATTTTGACTTAAAAGGTAGAAAAACAATAACAATAACAATAATGGTCTGAGCCCACTCCTGTTCATATTAGTGATGGGCTATATCAGCAGATAGTCATGGGAATGGAGCAACGCCAAGAGAGGTGTTGTATGCAGTTGATATGGCACTACAAGCAGACAATGAAAAGGCACTTCCTAACAAGGAAACGGAATTGGATGAAACTTACTATGCATAAGACAGTAGTCATGGCAGCAAATGGGGAATCGGAAGAAGATGAAAATTAAAACAGAAGGAAAAACAGTGAAACAGGTTAATAGCTTATCTGGGAGAGGTGTTTGGAAAGGGAAGTGTGAATGACGAGGTCAAAGCTAGAATCAGCGGTGCTGCAGTTAACTGAAACAACATGTTTTTGGTAGTATGTGACAAAAGAATGGCAAAGAATGTGACAAAGTATACAAAAAATGGGATGACCATTGCTTTTGAATGGCACAGAAACCTGGGCAGTGAAAGCAGATGAGAAAAACTGAGGTGATGGAGACGAAGTGATAGATGGCAGAAGGCCAGAAGAAGAAGAAATGGGGGCATCAGAATGGAAGCAAAAGTAGCCTCAATTGTAGTTAGGGTCAAGAAGAACAGATTAAGGAGGTCCAGTCAGATGTGCAGGAAAGCACATTATGTTGTAAAGCAGACCTTGGGGACAATGAAAACAGCAAGAGGAGGCAAGGATGACCGACCAAGAGACAGATGGATTGCATGTCAAAAGACGTGCTACAGGCAAACATGACTGTAGAAGAAAGTAGGAGAGTGTCTCTAAAATGAGAAAGATGGCGGCAGTTGACACAATGTCCTGACTGCATGTATAAACATGAAAAAATGGGGTTTGATGATGATGATGCCTGGGAATTACACAGACATTTGCTACTCAGCCCTGAGCAAGAAGATTCATGCAGCAAGAGGAGTTAATATATCGGGGATACAACATTGTTTTATCATTCAGATCTATAAACCTGTTTTCATTTTAAGATTCAGTAAAAATCTGAGCTTCTGTGAATGCATTTCACTGAAGTTTCAAAGCAGTTAAGTAGCTGTGCTCATCACTGAGGACCGTTGCATTTGGGCAAGTCATTTAACTGAAGGTAAAGCAGTTTGGAAGTTGTCTATGTTAAGAATAGGTGAATCCAAAGGTGCAGCCTCCTGCAATGCAGGTGAGGGGAGTTTAGCTTCCCCCACAGAATGTGCTTTTTGACAATATCAGTGAAAGCAGACATGTTTTTGGAGATGCTGCTTTCAGAGTTAGAGTTGCAATGTTTAGTTTGTTTACATTTATGCAGTGTGCATTCAGAAAAGTTATATGCACTGGTAAAATACTTATGTTCTTGTAGGTAATCTCAGTACTTATTATGAATCCATGGATTTTAGGAATGTCAGAGATGAATGAAGAATATAAACTGAAACAAAACAGAAGGAAAAGTGTATGAAGGGACTATAGAAGTTAAGGGCATGGATAACTGAAATAATAGAAAGAGAAGAAGAAAGCTAATGAAAAGAAGCCATCATACTGACTGATGTGATATAAAGAGAGCAAAGAAGAAGCTGAGACACTTGATAAGAAGGAAAAGGAAAGGTGAAAAGGAACGTCTAGCAGGTAAGAGGAAAATGTGCATTATTAACAGAGCTGAGGCAGTAACAGAAGGGATAATGACAGAACTTGGTGGTGAGGACATAAATCTGACTTTATATATGTCAGTGAGATGATGGGCATGTCATACTGAGGAAAGCAAATTCAGTCCAGTGATGGTATGCTCAGTTAGCTCATCCCAAATACTTATCTCAGTTTTACCCTTCCCATCAATCATTTCTCTAACACTCTGTACCATACCTTAACAGGCTCAATAATACAGCATTATTACCCACCAAATTATTTGTCTTCCCCCCTCCCCATTTCTCTTGGTAATATACACTTCTACCTTAGTCTTCCCAAATGTCTTTCTTTATGCACCATTGCTTATATGTTATGCTGTCCCAACACAACTCCTTCCCATTTTGTCACTTCTAATTATCCAGTAAACTGCTAACTTATTTATGATGATTATTTCAACATTTTATGCCAAGAGCATAACATACTAATGGGTTTTTGTCCAGGTTTCTGGTATTTGATTTGCCAACAGCACCTTCTAGCACCTCGGGATTTTTTTCTTTCTAACATGACCCAAGGATTTAGAGGCCAGTACTTGAATCTTTACCTTGGGTGAGGTATCTGCCAGTCCCAAAACCTTAGATTAAATATGCAATCAAAGAAATGAAGATTTTTGCATGCACAAACACTGCCAACATTTGCCAACAACTTAACATCAACAAATATGCCAGCTGTTATCAGCACCAACTGTTAATGAATATACGCCAGGAAATCTTTCCACAACTACACCATGTCACAGAATCAAACATTTACATATTTAATGTAGGGGTTCCTCATGCAAAAAACTATATGCCTTCACCCCCCACATATACAGTACGTACTATATATATATATATATATATATATATATATATATATATATATATATATATATGTGTGTGTGTGTGTGTGTGTGTGTGTGTGTGTGTGTAGTGCATAGAGTGCAGTGATGTATCAGCATGAAACCTGATCTTAACAAATGATAAGAACACCTGTTTAAGCTGTTAAGCTCAGGTATCACACTAGGCAACAAATTCTGCCATTACTGGCCAGCAAACAGCAGCAGAATTAAAAACAGATTTCTTTCTGCCTGCTGTCTGTGCCAGTAATCTGTTCTTGTCTTTCTGTGTCTAATGTAAGTTGTCGTACTCTATCTTTTTGACAGTGCTCACTAAGTGCTTTATGGCTTTGAAAGCCAGTAAAACACTGTGCATTTTTTCTTCTACAACTAGTAGTACAAGGAATAGATGAAGCTTCATGCACTACAATGAAGTAGAATCAGGTCTCCATTCATAACTCTCCATTATGTGTTCTCGATGTGGTTGCCAAAATTCACCTCTCGAGTTTTGCTCTCAAGGTGAATTACTTGTCATCCATATCTGGAATGCATAATAAAGTGGCTAAAATTGAAGACCAAATCATAATCCTCTATATTATAAGCTGGAAGGCTAACAAAAATGCCAACTCCAATCAGCACTGACCTCCTCTCAAAGATGCTCTCTTAAAAGCAAGCGACAATATTTTTCAACATGATCAGCATTGCATTGACTTCTATTTGATAAAGAATTATGATTAATCACATAATTACTAAGTTGTGCAATGACATATGAAAATAAAGTAGAATGACACCCGTTCTGCTGCTTGTACCTATACTTTAAAATTGTTCTAAGGACCATTCTTTTAAGGAAACTACAGCATAATCCATTATTATATGATTCCTTGAAAAACAAAATGCTGAACCATGTAATTTAGGAACTTTAAAATGTAAACTGCAATTAATGAACATAGTGATTTACTGCAGTTCATAATAACCATATATCCTCTATGTAAAACAAAAACACTGGACACATTGGAAAGATACCAAACACTAAGTAAACTTCTCTAATTTCATAAAATACTTAAAATTATAGCATGTTGGTTAAGCACTTTAGTTTATACATCATACATCCTCTACAACATCTAAATTATGCGACTTTTCATTACTTTTATTTTGTTTTCACTGACCATCAACCCTCTGCCCCCTGTTAACCCATTAAGTCTTCCTGACTTCCAGCACCTTAGCATATAAGGAAATAGTGAAGCAAGAGGTGTGGATTGTAGCCATTATCCAGTGGCAGTTAGGAAATTTCAGTATACTGCTGATACCCTACCCCCACTCACCAGAATATACTATGCAATGCCTACTTTTCCAGTCCCACAATTGCTAGCTGCAGTGCGTGTGTTGTGACCTTGTGCTCCCTAAGTGCAAAGTTGCAGGACCTGTAGCATTTGATCTTCCGCTAGGTGAAACTCTTGTTGCAGAACTCTGACAACACTTTCTTGTCTTAGATGAAAAAAGCAACATCAGCCATTCACTTCCACTTGTGTCATCAATTCCTTCTTTACTGAGTGCGGTTATCAAGCCCATTCCTTCTGGGGTATAGTCAAAATTCCATCTCTCTGTGCTACAGACCTGCCCTTACTATTCATTGTTTGACCAATGTCTGTACATCTGTTGCTGCACCCTATAGTAATATCACATGAGTAAGTCAGTGGTGGTGCAGCTGTAGCATTGTTGCCTCACAGCAAGAGGTTCTTCTGTTCGATTCTCTGCTGGTGTGCCTTCTGTGTGGAGTCTGCATGTCCTCCCCATGGTCGTGTGGCATTTGAAAGACATGCATAAATGGGCATGCCTTCGCTGAAGGTTGTGCATTGGGCTGGCAACTTGGCACCATAAAAATCTACTGCCAATCATTAACGGACCGGAGTTCCGCTGTGGTGACCCCTAACTGGGAAAAAGCCAAAAAGACAAACAACAACAACATGCAGCTATTATATAACACCACAGTCTACAGCTGATATACACCATTCCCATGAATGTAGTTCTGTACACTCCACTACAGCTGATATACACCATTCCCATGTATGTAGTGCTGTACACTCCACTGCAGCTGATATACACCATTCTCATCTATGCAGTGCTGTACACTCCACTAGAGATGATATATACCATTCCCATCTATGCAGTGCTATACACTCCATTACAGCTGATATACACCATTCCCGTCTGTGCAGTGCTGTACACTCCACTATAGCTGATATACACCATTCTCATCTGTGCAGTGCTGTACACTCCACTACAGCTCATATATACCATTCTCATTTATGCAGTGCTGTACACTCCATTACAGCTGATATAGACCATTCTCATATGTGCAGTGCTGTACACTCCACTAGAGATGATATACACCATTCCCATCTATGCAGTGCTGTACACTCCATTACAGCTGATATACACCATTCTCATCTGTGCAGTGCTGTACACACCACTACAGCTCATATATACCATTCTGCAGTGCTGTACACTCCATTACAGCTGATATACACCATTCTCATCTATGCAGTGCTGTACACTCCACTAAAGCTCAAATATACCATTCCCATCTATGCAGTGCTGTACACTCCACTAGAGATGATATACACCATTCCCATCTATGCAGTGCTGTACACTGTATTACAGCTGATATACACCATTCCCATGTATGCAGTGCTGTACACTCCACTACAGCTGATATACACCATTCCTGTCTGTGCAGTGCTGTACACTCCACTACAGCTGATATACACTATTCTCATCTATGCAGTGTTGTACACTCCACTACAGCTGATATACACCATTCACGTTTCCGCAGTGCTGTACACTCCAGTACAGCTGATATACACTATTCTCATCTATGCAGTGCTGTACACTCCACAACAGCTGATATACACTATTCTCATCTATGCAGTGTTGTACACTCCACTACAGCTGATATACACTATTCCCGTCTATGCAGTGCTATACACTCCACTACAGCTGATATACACCATTCACATCTGTGCAGTGCTGTACACTCCACTACAGCTGATATACACAATTCCCACCTATGCAGTGCTGTACACTCCACTACAGCTGATATACACAATTCCTGTCTATGCAGTGCTGTACACTCCACTACAGCTGATATGCACCATTCCTATCTATGCAGTGCTGTACACTCCCTTCCACACAGAACATTCTTACTGCATCCCCTGTCATGTTAAGTGAAATGTTGATCACAACCCTCAAATAGTATGATGCCTTCAGTACAATAAAAAACAAATGCTGCAACCTAGAGTTAGTATGACCATGTTAATAATCTCAGTCACAAGGAATCAGCTACTGCTTAGTTCTACTTCCTTGAAGAATACAGTCATATACATTTTTTAAAATAACTTATCCCCTTCTTATTTGGGAGAAGCTGGTCTTGCACAAAAATTATGTCTTTGTCCCAAGATTTTCATTCAAATTGCTCCTGCTCTGTATGATGCGCACTCAGCTCACCACTGTTCTAATCCTTTCTGTTTTGCACACTCAGCTCACCACTGTTCTAATCCTTTCTGTTTTGCACACTCAGCTCACCACTGTTCTAATCCTTTCTGTTTTGCACACTCAGCTCACCACTGTTCGAATCCTTTCTGTTTTGCACACTCAGCTCACCAGTGTTCAAATCCTTTCTGTTTTGCACACTCAGCTCACCACTGTTCTAATCCTTTCTGTTTTGTACACTCAGCTCACCACTGTTCTAATCCTTTCTGTTTTGCACACTCAGCTCACCACTGTTCTAATCCTTTCTGTTTTGCACACTCAGCTCACCACTGTTCGAATCCTTTCTGTTTTGCACACTCAGCTCACCACTGTCCGAATCCTTTCTGTTTTGCATCACTTCACCATCATGGAACTACAGGACATTCCTTTTGCCCTGAACTCTCTAGCCCATTTTATTCAATGAGCTACCAAAATATCAAAAAAGGCCAATGACCTTCTGACACCAGAATATGGTCATTTTCCTAAAGCAAAAGTACTTGAATCACATAGTCTTAAACATTTTTTGAGAAAATCCATTTTTTATTTCAGAACTGACAACATAGCTAAGAAAAAATAGTAGAGCTTTACAAAACTAGTTATTTCTCTTTTCTCCATTGTGATATGACAAGGGAGTTGATTGTATCATCTGAATGCGCGCACGTGTGTGTGTGTGTGTGTGTGTGTGTGTGTGTGTGTGTGTGTGTGTGTGTGTGCATTGCAAAAAGACTATTTTTGTTATTGTTTTAAATTTGCAATGAGTCAGGATAAAGAATGTAGTAGCTGCAGAATTTTGGCATCTTAGATAAATCACTGCAGATGTATAAAAAGATGAATAAAAATCATAGAAGACAGCATTCACTTCTGCAACAGATTAACAGAGCAATTCTCATATCCCTTCATGTACATAATGTATTCTGTGTCTACTCTAAATGCAGGACATTATTTGTGTGTGTGTGTGTGTGTGTGTGTGTGTGTGTGTGTGTGTGTGTGTGTGCGTGTGTGTGTGTGTGTGCGTGTGTTTGTGTAAGAGGGACGGAAGGAGATAGGTGTGTGTGTGTGTAAGAGGTAGGTAGCATACCCTTCAACTGTCCAGGTTTTTGCATAATGTCCAGATTTTTGCCCCATATTTTTGTCTGTTCCTCATAAAAAGTATTGAAGTTGCTAAATAATGACAGATATTTGAGCTTTAGACTTCATATCCTTTAGCAAAATGCATACTTACACAACATATGTTATTCTAAGAATTTTCTAAGTTCATGAGAGCAATATTTATAATCTGTCCCTATTTATTTTAGGCATTGTCCAGATTTGCTGCACTAAGAGGTTGAGGTGTGTGTGTGAGTGAGTGAAATGCCCTAGTTAGGGTTAGCAGACGGGGCTCAAACCCTGTACCTTAGCTACAGGAAACAAGATACTGAATCCTTTACCCCAACTACCAAGCTGCATTTTTTAAGGAACTGAGTTTCAGGTGCATTTTTCAAGGAATTTAGTTTTAAGTGCATTTTCAAGGAATTGTGAGCTTCAAGAGAAGATATGTTTACTGCTGCTCATGCTAAGTTGGTGTACAATGTGCTACTGTTTTGTTTAGAAAATGGTATCATTAGTGTGGTGTAGAATTTTAAAGCAGTCATAGTAGCACAACAGGTAGCATACTTGCATTTTAATGTAGAAGGCTGTGGGTTCTACTACCACAGCATGTAGATGGATTGCTGATTCTGTGTTGTATTTTGGGGGGGTGGGGTGCTGCAGTCCTGAATATGTCCTCCTTTAGATGAGATGCCTAGTAACTATGTTTTCAGCTTGCCATTCATTCCCTATTGCAATATTACCAGCTTACCATGTTTTAATGTAACATAGGCAGTTTATTCTTCAAGGGCAACAGGCAATGAATTTGTAGAAGAAATACTTAAATATAAAGGTGTTTGCTAGCAGCAACCTCTTCATTAGTTACACATCTCTTTAATGTGGAATTATTCAGATGATTTTTACTTCTGCAGAAATTGTACGTATTGACTGATATTGATGGATTGTAATGACAGAAGTTTGAGTGGCCTTTTATGGTTAAAATGTTCTAAATTGGGCAGTTTTGTCATTATTGGTTCATATGTTTTGTTTCATTGCTTACTGGAAAAATGTTTAAAACTATAAATTTAAAACACACTCTAACAAGTGGTGCTATATTGTACAAGGGATATAATTTTATTATTATATATTATAATTTAATACAATCAGGAAGGTGAATCAAAGAATGTTTGCATGGTCCTAAAAATGTGTGCAAGGGCCCTATGATTTGAAAACAGTCCAAAGGTAAACTTAATATGCCACTGGCCATATGCAGTTTCTTTGAATGTGGGTTTCAATGCTGTTTCAGTGAATGTGAGTTTCAAAGGCAGAGAAGCTTTAATTTTAATATAAAACATATGTACTACTTAACGGACCGGATTCACAAAGGCTTGCACGGATTCTAAGAGTAGTGAAAGCCGGCAGACAGCCAATATGTCTGCCGAGCGATCCAGCAACAGCCGGCAGGGGCATGCAAGAGAGCTCCTAAAACTGCTCTTGCATGGACAGTGTTATGTTATGCAAATTACCTCATTTGCTGCTGAAAGCTATGCAAATGAGGTAAATTTGCGATCCAGGAAACACTAACCTGTCTGTGGAAGAGTAGAGTTGTTTGCAGAAATGTACTTCATTGGTAACGGAGTACTGTTCTGCAAATAGCAAAACGGAGCTATGACAGCTCCAAATAAAGGATGCATCCAGTTGAGGAAGCATGCCAATGGCCAAATATAAGGCGATTGGCATTTTTGTCTGTTGAAAATTAATAAAAATAATTTTCCCCGATCTCCGATGTTTAAGCGCAGCGCCACGCAAACGTGCGGTGCTTTAAAAACCAGAAAATAAAAAAGAAAGCCAAAAATAGGCATTCTTATTAAAAATATTCTTCTGCCATGCAGGTGAATGGCAGGCTGAAGACAACATGGCTACTGAGTAGTGGTTGCTAAGGGGGGAAGCTCAGTTTAAGAGATGTAACCAAGCATTAGTAGGCAGTCCTATGCAAATGAGGATAAGGATAGTGAATCCCAATTTTCCCTGGCATGTGAGCCATGTCCCTAGAGTGTAAGTGTAGGAGTAGAGGAGTAGTAGAGTAGAAGATAGGTGACATCATGAGGGGGTATGTATGAAAGACTGTAAGCTTATTGGAGCAGAATGGCTTGTGTTTGCTGTGAGTTACTCAGGATTGGAAGAGGCGTGTCTACAGTTGTCTTAACTGAAACCCAGAAACCGAAGGTGTACGCCGTGGATATCACTGAAATTTCTTGCAAAAGTGCTTACACCGTGTGCGCATGTGTGTGCGCCTGTAAACCCGTCTAAGCCTGTGTGCGCGCGTGTGCACCCATGTAAGCCTGTGTAAGCCTGTCTAAACCTGTGTAACGTGCATGTACACTCGTGTGCACATGTCTGCGCTTGTTTGCGCGGCACTGCCCCCTGTGGAAACAGAAAGGGAAAAGGAAGAAAAAGAAGTAGTAGGAAGTGAACCAAGGAGAACTAGCAGAGCTGCCAGGTGAAATCAATCAGAATCAGCCAATTACACAGGAAGTACACTAGCCCAGCCCAGCCCAGCACTTAAAACTCTGCAAACAACATTCCCCATGTTTTTTCAGAAACAATGCAACACTGCAGTATACAAAGAGAGTGAAAACTTAAAAAGCTTAACTCAGACAAAAAAATGTTAGGGGCTGCCATTGCTATTATAAGACAACATGTGCAAGATGCTAAGGGTGGTGCCATTGTGAATGCTGCTGAGCAACTCACAGTGAGGAGACGGAGAAGAGTGTACAGACCCAGGGTAACCCACCAGGGGCTACATGAGCTGGAGATAGTGGAGCACTATAGAGTGGACAGAGACCTCCTGCAGCAAATTGTTGAGCTGTGCAGGCCACGCCTCACACACAGAACCAACAGAGGGAAACCCATCCCAGTGGAAACCAAGGTATGTGTTGGCCTAAGAATACTAGCAACAGGTACCTTCCAGAGACCAACTGGTGATATGGGGATTTCACAGGCATCAGCATCCAGGGTACTGCATCAGTTCCTGAATGCCATGTCAGCACATGTCAGTGATCATGTATATTTCCCCAATTCCCATGAGGCATTGGCCAGCAATATGCATCTCTTTCAGCAAATAGCGGAATACCCTGAGGTAGTGGGTGCAATTGACTGCATGCACATACACATCAAAGCACCAGCCGGTGAGCGGGGTAGCACCTACATCAACCGCAAGGGCTTCCCCTCCATCAACTGCCAGGTCGTGTGCGATGCCCAGGGCATAATACTGAATGTGTGTGCTGGCTGCCCTGGAAGCTGCCACGATTTCCATATCTGGCATCTGACGCAGCCGTACCAGACATTTGCCAATGGGGACATTCCTGACGGTCACCTAGTGAGGGATGCAGAATACGCACTGGAGCCGTGGCTGATGACACCCATCAGAAATACACACACACCTGAACAAGAACTCCATACTGAGGCACACGCACAAACACGAAATGTAATCGAGCATGTGTTTGGGATGCTCAAGTCACGGTTCCGGTGCCTAGACACATCTGGTGGAGTCTTGCAGTACTCACCAACTACATGGACCCAAATTGTCATGGTATGTGCCATGCTACACAATATGATCCTGCAAAAACAGCTGCAGCAGGAACAGCATGGGGCAGGGCCAAACAGCCCCCCATCATTGCCAAGGCCATCACAGGCACAGCGTGACTCGGAGGAGGAACAACCTGAGCCTGCCCCAATAGGCAGAAGGAGGTGTACCCAGTATGCCTTGGCTTGGCAAAGAGGCAACGCATAGCACATACACTGGCTCAGTAGGAACCCTGGAAATTATACCTCTCTCTGACTCACACATAAAATAAAAGGGATGCCTAACTTGACACTACCTGTTTTCAAACATGTATAGGGAGTGCACTATGTGCATCCGACATAGGCAGCCCTGCAGCACCACCTGAGGCATGATTGCCATGTTTTAAGCAATATAAAGCAGTGATAAGCAGCTTTTACCACTATTTTGTATATGTAAACAAAATTGCCCATGCAACGTCGGGCAACGTTGAGCAATGTTGAGCAAGGTCGGGCAAAGTTGAGCAAAGACAGGTTAACATGATCATATTTGTTGTACTGTTCCTTAAGCAGTCTGGTCTGCCCAGCATGAAAATAAAAAGCAGTGACAGGGCTCGAACCCAGGATACTGTGCACTATAGTCACAGTACTGAACCACTAATCCATGACAGCATTACACTGGCACAGACACAGCAGGACAATTGTACACTAATGCAAACACAAAGAAATGCTGTATCATGACCCTAAAGAGGCATATGGGTAACCTCCCCCACAGGCCTATGCAGACAGAGAACAGCAGGCCAGGTGGTGTAATGTGGGTTGAGTAGGCTATGAAGCCGCAATCTAATATACGTGACATTGGATGCTAAGATCCGTAGTACAGTAGTATGCCTCAAGCCAGTACGATAGGCAACAGTACAGACTGAAACGGTGTACCTTACATAGCAGTGCAGGCCTAGCAAATGTGTATAAGTGTCAGGTGAACCCCTCATCCTATGTACACCCACAGTAACAATCAGGTGTGCCCCTGGGAAGAAATGTACAAAGAATAGCTGTCCCCCCTGTATGTAGAAATGTTGATAAGTCTATGCCAAGTGTCTCATGGAAGCCCTGCAGGCACAGCATGATCCCTGTTGAGTTATGACACAAAGGTGAGCCTTGCTGTAAAAATACAACTTGATTTTCCACACACATATAGTATAAATGTGTATACCGAGAGTGCTCACACACTTCAACAAATGTAGTGGATTTCATTCAGCAACACACTGAAAGGTCATACTGGGCATGCTCACACACTTAGGCCATGTCTGAGTACAGCAGTGGGCCACACATATCTGGCAGTTGCATGTTTCACCCCAGGAACCTGTCACTATTCACCAATCCTGCCTTGTGCACACAGTTATATGAAAACAGACACATATAATATATTGGAACCCTGTCATAATCAAACTATGTACCACAAGTACTTAAGTTGTTCACAGAAAGTGAAAAGCAAAGAAGATCAATAAACCTGCAATCAGTATCATCAACAAACAATGTGCACTCCAAATATTATCCAATCCATGTTCTGGCAAAAGAATCTGTGAAGGAGTCCATAGAGAACCATGGCACTTCCTTCCGCTATGTCATAAATAGCAATGTACACTCATATATGTCCTGAGTCAGTGCAAACTGTAAATGACTGACATTGCCAACATCCTGTCAGACAGGCCCATACATACATACATACCACCCTCTCACTGACAAAAAGCCCTATCATCATACCTGGAGATTGTGAAAGCACAGATATCACATATAGAATGGGTAAACAGCTCCTTCCAAACCTGAAAACACGGCATCTATGGGATTACATTGTTTCCCTAGCTGTGTCATAAGTGAACTCCAGAACAAACAGAGCCTGCACCTGAACAGTCTGTTGAGACTCACCCTCTGTACAGGATATGAAACTGTTGAATGTGTTACAGCAATGTTTGACACACTCCACAAGTGTTGGTGTAGAACAGAACATGGGAACTATTGTCTTATAAGCCTATTAAGCCTGATCTGCAAGGCCATGGAGTCCATCATGATGGAACTCATAAACAGAGCTATTGGGAGCCTACAAACACCCAACCCTACCAATTTCAGTTTGGTCATGGGCAGATCATGGTTCCCAAACCTGCTAGACTGTTTACAAGGCAGTCACCCAGGACATACATCAATGAAATGAGCTACACACATCCCACATAGACCTTGAAAAGCCCTTTGCCAACATCCCAGACACGTCGTATCCACAAAATCAACAACCTGTGCATAAATATGTCTGTCATCTGATGGATTGCCAACTGGGGCACAGATAGATCACACAAGGTAAGAACTGTGGTCTCCTGTACAAGCTGGTAACAACTGCTGTCCCCCATGGCTCAGTCCTGGGACCCCTCCTATCTGGTGTATACTTATCAGAAATACAGTCAAGCACATGAGGGCAAAGTTTGTGGATGACTGCCAAAAAGTTGTCATAATCGATGTTTGGGACAACAGAGACATCCTTAAAAAGGGTCTCAGTCAGACAGATGTGGTGTCAAAAGTATGTCCTCGAGCTACAGTCATACAAATACCACATAGGTGCCAACACCCTAAATATGGAGGTGATAATAAGGGATCTATGGACAAATGTGGATAGTTATCTGTACTTCCAGAAACACATTCACAAAGTGGTCAGAAAATCATGCTATGTGTTCTCACAAACTGCCAAGGTCTTTGCATGTAGGTCAAAGGAGGTTCCCTCTACTCATCAGTCATCAGACCTGTCAGAGAGTACCACAACACACCTGCGATGAATCTGACTAGGCACCTTCAGCAGCTGGAAAGACCAATGAAGTACCTCAACAGGAGGATTACTGGCCTCAAACAGTTGCCCCATGCAAAAGACTGAATTTAACTCAATCTGTACTCTGTTGCATACTGTCTACTCAGGAGATCTCTGCCCAACAGACAGGTCCATGTCATGGCAACACTCAGATCTGCTCTGAGTTACAGCTCAATGGCACTAAATATACAGACCCAACTGATATTGCCAACATCCTGGCAGATAGGATCAGTGTTAACCTTACCCCCTCTCACCCATGAAAGAGCACATCTCTATAATGGAAGACTGCAAAGTTGCTGTCATCACGGCTGCACAGGTAAAAAACACTCTCCAAAGCCAGTATCACAGCATCCATGGGACCAGATAACTTCCCAGGCTGTGTTCTACACAAACTACAGAACTAATAGGCACCACACCGACGTACCATGTTCAGTCATAGCCTCACCTCAGGCTTTGTGTCTGCTGAATGGGGCACAGCGATGGTTATCCCACTAGACAAGGGTGGAGACACCACGGACCCCAGGAGCTAGCACCCCATTAGCCTGATGAGCCTGCTGTGCAAGGCCATGGAATGTATCATCATACAACTTATAAAAAAAGACATTGGTAATCTCCAAACTCTGGACCACAACCATGCTGGGTTTGTAAAATGCAGATCATGTCTCCTAAACCTCATAGATGACATTGAAGCAGTCACCAGAACCTTAGACAAGGGTAAGTTGTTTCGCACAGCCTATGTAGATCTTGCCACTGCTTTCAACACCATCCCACACTCTGGAATTATACATAAACCCACTAAACTAGGTATAAATTGCTATGTCACAAGATGGGTTGCCAACTGGCTTACTGACAGAACACACACTGTGAAAGTAGCAGACTCCAAGTATGACTTTGGACCACTGATGAGTGCAGTACCACAGGGCCCAGTCCTGGGTCCTATCCTGTTTTGTATCTACTTCCCTGAAGTAAACTTTAACATGGAAGATCTGTGGCTAATGAAGTTTCCAGATGACTGCAAACTAGGAGCCATAATTGTTAATACTAAAGATGTGGACATCCTACAAAAGGGCTTCACTGAGACAGATGTCTGGTGTCAAAGCCATGGGCTCAAGCTCAGTGCCAAAAAGTGCATTGTCATCCCCTTTGGTAAAAACTCTGTAGCCATGAACTATAACATAGGCGGTAGTATACTTAACACTGAAAGTGTGATAAGAGACCTTGGGTCACAGGTGGACAGTGGGCACACCTGTGATAATCACATCCCCACAGTAGTCAGGAAATCCTTCTATGTGGCACACCTCATCACAAAAGGTGTCTCATGCAGAATAGAAGAGGACATTGTTCCCCTCTACTCATCACTCACTAGATCCATAATAGAGTACAACACCCCTTTTGCTATGTACCTCACAAGACATGTACAACAACTGGAAAGCCTGCAGCAGTACCTCACAAAGAGCATTAGCGGCCTGAAATACATGCCATACACAGACCATCTCAAAATGCTCCAGCTGTACTCTCTCGCATATCGCCTACTCAGAGGTGATCTCTGCCTAACATACAAAGCTATGTCAAACACAGAGCTGTTGGACATGCTCCACGTAAAACACTCACAAGTCCTCTGATCTTTGGCCCCAAAACCACAAGTGAAATACAAAAGGAAGGGGTGTATCCATTTACCTTATGGATACCCACACCTTCAGGTTAGTGGCACAGCATGAGACCTTGGAGACCACGCAAGTGCAACTAACACTGGGCAAAGCTGCTTATCAGATTGTAGCCTGCTACAGATCACCTACCTTGTCTCAGAAACCCCGCACTCAGTATTCCTGAGAACAGTGGAAAATATAAAGGTCCTATCAAACACCATTATATGAGGAGATTACAACTACCCAAACATTGAGTGGGAGAATTACTTATGTACAACGTCCTTTCCATAATGTTTCCTAGAGTTTAAAAACTCAAATGCCCTGGAACAGCTGGTCACCATGCCCACTAGAGGTGACAACATACTGGACCTGATCATCACCAACATGGGGTACCAGTGTTCCACGACAGAGATAAACCCTTCGCTGGTAATATCAGATCATAAAGTAATCACACTGGACATCCACACCCCACCCCCCCAGTCAAGGAAACCACTGTGAAGACATTTTCAAAAGCAGACTGCACACTTCCCAAGACCAAAGTGGAAAGTTCCAAAGCCCCCTTCCTATAGGATAATGCTATACAATCTGCTGAATCATTTACAAGTGCATTCTATGAGCATCTACAGGGATGCATGGATCGAGACATGCCAAATAAAACCAATCTGGTGGTCGTCATCCATAAAAAAGCTATACAACAGAAGGAGGAAACGAACACATGATAGAGCAAACTTCACAAAAGGAAAGGCATCACTGATCATTATTAGGAAGACATAATGATCGCTCATAAAATAATCCAAGGCCAGTTTCTAAAGACAAATTGCCAAGGAATGTAAGAATAACAACTATAAAGCCTTTGTTAGCTATAACAAACATTTAGGTGGCAACTTCCAAATATGCTGTCAGCTACTGACAAATGGCAAGAAATACACTGAACCAACTTACATTGCCCACATCCTGGGGGACAGGTTCAGTGCAAACTCCACTGCCATCACCTCCAAAACAGCCTGTGTCCATCCCAGAAGAATGCAGAGCCCCAGACTTCATGGACATGCAGGTAAAGACAGCCCTCTCCAAAGCTAAGAACACAGCATCAATGGGACAGGATGGTGTTCCAGGCTGCATCTTACACCAGCCCCAAAAGGAACTACACCCTCACCTACATTCACTGTCCAGACTCAACCTTACCACAGGCTATGTACCCAAAGAATGGCATACACCAACATTCATCCAGCTCCACAAAGGGGGTGCCACAACAGAACCTGGAAACCATTGCCCTATAGGTCTATTCAGCCTTGTCTGCAAAGCTATGGAGCAAATTATCATGGAACCCATAAACAGAGACATTGGGGACCTCCAGACACTGGACTCTACCCAACTTGGCTTTGTTAAAGGCAGATCCTGCCTCCTAAACCTAGTTGACTTATTTGAAATAGTTACCAAGGACATAGATGGAGGTGAAAGTAGTCCACACAGCCCACCTGGACCTCACTAAGGACTTTTGACACCATTCCCCACTCTGTCATCATAGACAAGCTTACCAGCTTGAACATTAACAGCTATGTCACAGGATGGGTGGGCAACTGGCTCACAGATCAAACACACAAGTTCAGAGTTGCAGGTGCCATGTCCGACTATAAACCAGTCACAAATGGCATCCCACAGGTCTTGGTCCTGGGACAACACCTGTTCAGCAGATACTGCTCAGAGGTACAGGCAAGCACGGGAGGAGCATGGCTGAACAGGTTTGCAGATGACTGCTAAATGTGGTCCATAATAGACTCTACGGCTGACACAGACATCCTACATAAGGGTCTTACAGAGACAGATACCTGGTGTCAAAACAATGCCCTCAAGCAGAATGCCAAAGAATGCATAGTCATCCCCTTTGGATAAAACAAAGTGCACACAAATTACCACATAGGTGGTAATCCAGTATGTACGGAGAAAGTAATTATGGCCCTGGGGACCCAGATAGATAGTAAACTCTCCTTTGATGATCACATGGCCAAAGTATTTAGAAATTCCTTCTATGTAGCCAACCTAATGTAACCCACTTTGTCTAGTCTGATGATGTCACCATCCTACAAATATACCTGTGGAAAGGAGACCTCACAGTAATGTGTATAGCACATCGTGTAAATGCATACTCTTCTAGTATCATAAAGTAGTTAGGTAGGGGTTTGAATCCTGCACTTGACAACTGTATGTGTGTGTGTGTTTGTGTGTGATCTCCTTTGAGAGGAGCAACCTTTTTGGAGACTACTAAAACACGTTAAAAGTGGTATACTTATCTTTGTCAAGTCTGATGATGTCACCATCCTACAAATATACCTGTGGAAAGGAAAACTTCCAGTAATGTGTATAGCATGTCGTGTTAATGCATACTCCTCTAGTATCATAAAGTACTTAGGTAGGGGTTTGAATCCTGCACTTGACAAGTGTGTGTGTGTATGTGTTTGTGTGTGATCTCCTTGGAGAGGAGTAACCATTTTGGGGAGTACTAAAACACCTTAAAAGTGCTATACTTATCTTTGTCAAGTCTGATGATGTCACCATCCCACAAATATACCTGTGGGAAATAGAACTCTCAGTAATGTGTATAGCGCGTCGTGTTAATGCGTACTCCACTAGTATCATAAAGTAGTTAGGTAGAGGTTTGAATCCTGCACTTGACAAGTGTATGTGTGTATGACACTGTTGTTCAATGTGTTGTGGGTTTTGCTTTTACTACTGTATGACATATCAGTATGACAACAGTATGTTCATTGCACATGTCAGGTAGCTGTGTGGCAAATACATATACGTACATGTGACCTCAATTATTTCATAGGTGGGAACCCTGCTTTCTCCATGAACACATCTGTCATCTTTGTCAGAGTGTGCTGCCACTTTCCAGACCTTAGGTCACATCTGTATGCTTGTGACAAGCCCAGCCACTGCAGTGATCCCTGGCCTAGGTCATCCGTGTCAAACACACTCATTATGGTTTCTATTGAATAGTGTGAGTGATAGTTTATGGCTGAGGTATATTTCAGACCTGTTCAAACGCAGCAAAGTCTGTCAATGATGGCTATTCATTATAGGTGTACAACAACCTTTGTGGATATGCATGCAGACCCCTTATTGCTTATGTGATCCACCGAGGGATTTCAAAATACCTTTGGAAATGTGATTACCAAAGGAGAGATGACGTAACACTTGGCTGCATGTACACATCGGTACCTGTTCAACATGTTGGTGGCTACTACCTATGTGGTACTGTGGGAATACTATGTTTTGTAAAGGTGGATGACTATGCTTTAGTTGGCTTATAGCTTTACAGCATGGGTTTGACAACAGGTATCTGTCTGTATGATACCCTTGTGGAGGATGTGTGTCATCTGGAGAATGCATTATAGGCCACAGTATGCATTTCCAGACGTGGACGGACATATCCCTACTGTGATTGCTTGTACATAAGAGAACTATATGCCAAACAGTAGTGGTCTCAGGAATGGGTGCAGGTGAATACCACTGGTTACTGGCATAGTATAGTACCTGAAGGATCCAAATGTTACTGTGTGTCCTACATCTGTGTGTCAGTTGTCAAGACATCATCTAACGATTGTTTATGTTCAGGCTGTTGAGGTTATGTATACTACCAGAATGCAAAACAATGACAGATAGTAACAGTATCACCCACAGCACAGTGTCAAACCATGTCATACACACATGTGTACTCAAGTTCCACAACGTGTGTAGTACAATGCATACTGGCCACCAATAGAAACTATGGAGTGTTACTGTGTAATACAGGGCATGTCACCCTGCCCATGTGTCCACTATGCACGTACATGCAGACAGTGCACCTCCACCATGTTCACAAATGTACACCTGCAAATCTGTGCTACACACTTCCCACATGTACTGTCCACTCTCTAACACATGCTGCCAATACTACACACATCAGCCAAGTGGCACGTAGGTGGACAATACACTACTGGAACTAACACTGGTGTAAACAATACTACATTGACAATTATAGCTTTAATGCATCATGCCTGCTCAGCTACACCTTCAAGGATATCATTACACTTTACTGCTGACAATATGCTAACATTGCTATACTGCTATAAAGTCACCCTGTGCATCAGCACCATGGTAGCCTGTTCCTGCATCAATGTTACAGATGATAGGAGGTGGCACAGGTTTCATCATATGCACAGGGTGTGTTGTTGGTTTGCCAGAGGCCTACATTGAGCCATACAATTGACATGTATGTGTGTGTGTGTGTGTGTGTGTGTGTGTGTGTGTGTGTGTGTGTGTGTGTGTGTGTGTGTGTGTGTGTGTGTGTGTGTGTGTGTGTGAGGGCCAAGAATACTGCTATGGGCCAATGCTGATGTAATGTGTGCGGGTATGTGTTAGCCCTAGGTGTCTGGTTTATGTGTGTGTGTCTGCATGCACACAGTTCCACCATGTGGCTGCCATATACAGGGATTTGTGGGACAGCCACAGACTGTACCTACCAGTCTTTACAGATCACCGTCTCTGGCCACAAATACGGTACCTGTGCCTGGCAGGTGTGCTACTGACAGTATCAGGTACTAAGCCAGACTGGGTACTATCCTCAGAGGTGGACAGATGTACACTGGACCCAGATCCCTGCTGGGACTGTCCAGAGCCACGTGCACGTGGTCTTCTAGGACGGTCTATTGACAGCCCACCCCCAACATTGCTGGGGCTGGTACTGGTACTATGAGAGTGGCTGTGACTTGAGGGATGTCTGCGGCAACTGCCAGCTACTGATGTTGCTGGCATATGTCCACGTCGACATCTCAACTGTCCTGCACTGTCCTGACACATGGACATGACATTGCGGAGGACATCTAATGTCTCACCCCAACGTCTATCAGTAACCTCAGTGTAATTATGGATGGCACCTGCTAGGTCACAGATACTGTCAATTACAGTGGTATGTGCCCTCTGTGCCCTTAGTCCCTGTCTGGTGTACCATTCCATACGTGCCTGTGCCTCCATGACAGCCTGGAACATGCGTGAGGTTGTAAGACCTGTGGCACATCTGCCAGGGTCATGATGAGCAGCAGTGCTCCGACGAGAACCCCTGGACATCTGCCTATGTGGTACCGTTCCAGACATCTGGGTATGGCTGCTGTGTCAGGAAGCATGTGCCATAGATACCACACTGTCCCTCAGCTAAGGGCATTGGTGATGGATGTATTGGCAGTATGACTGTGTGCATGGATGGGGTGGACACTTGTGTACTGTAGATTGGTGGCCCAACAACAGACCCTGGCAAACATGCCTGTGCCTCAACACACCTATCCTCATTATCACTATTTGGCTCAGTGACATCAGGTTCCATGCTGCAGTGAACCAGCCCAACCTCAGCACCTGTGAGAGGAAGACAGGAAACACACTTTATGACCTGTACATGATGTCGGAACACATGCACACATGCACACATGAACACATGCACACATGAACACATGCACATGAACACATGCACACAAATACACTCCTCACTAAAGCAGACACACACACACACACACACACACACCACCAGCAATCCAGAACATACTCAATAGCGGTTGATGGTGGGGTACAGTATCACAAGCCAAACAGTCATAACACACGTGTCAGCATGCAGGACGTGTGTTGCTCAACAGCATGCAGTGCCAGTGTTGACAGTCCTTGCTAATAACAGTATACATGGCTTTGATGCATGTGTGTTGTTGTTCAGTGATTGGCCTCACCCTGGAATGCAATGTGTACATGGACACAACATTGCTGTGCAAGTCTTAAAAGCTCTTCAATGTCCTGTGCACCATCACTCACAGGTATACATACCATGGCTGAATGTGTATCTGTGTGTCACATAAATATCCATTTCTGATTAGAGCATCTGTGTCTTTAGCAGATAATTGTGGACACAGGTTTAGCTCATGCATGCTATGTATACACACAGGATGAGTGGTGCATGTATACCTGATGGAATACCATTGTTCAACATAGCCATTGTACAGTGGTTATGGTGAGTGTAGAACATATTGTGGACATGCCAGTGCCAGCCATGACATGGCATGCTACATCACAACTGCAACATTAAACATCACACATACCCAATGTGTGTCATGTGACCTGTACACTCAATAGCATTACAAGACATATATATGTCACTTTGTGCAAATGGTGATTGCTATGCATATTGTGTATAGGTGCATATGTTTGCACACACACAACATTGAGGTGTATAGCAATGAATGCTATTTGTAGTACTGTGGTTACTGTAACTGGATGGGTTGTAGTACCATGAGCCATCATCATGCAGCATCATGTGGTCACTCAAGGCTACTAATGTGTGCCAGACCGGCAACTATCATGCTGTACCTGAACTGCAGTACCGTGGCTACATTCACCATTTCACAGACAGTTGTTACATGGGTTTGTAAGGTGCCCAATAGGGAGCATTGCCTAACATGAATGTGTTGTGTGTTGAAGAGTGTCGCACCACCACATGATAGGCCTCTACCCCTCAGGTATATTATGTGTGCTGTGTGGATGACATTTGGGATACTGGAGTGTGACCTTACAGTGGGTGTCTGAATACGCCATGTGTAGCATATTAACGTGTATTGCGTATAACAAAGTTGTGTATGTTGTGTGCATGTGTATCGACTCTGCCTATCCAATGTCCACTACAGTGTAGACACAATTGTTTGGGATGCTCTGTGTATTGCATGTGTTTGAGGCAGCTACTCACGTTACTGAGATGTGCATAGTCTCACAGCAAACATGCACAGCATGCATTATGCGTAGGTGTGTTACATGTGTACATGGCCTACACCTCACCTATGACATGCACATGTTATTTGCAATATTAAATGTAGAACACACTCACCAGCATGGGTCTGCCTTGCTGTCACATCAGAGAGATCTACAAGGATATGAGACAGTTTGTCAGTGGCAACAACTGTGGCATTGCTACTGTGGGTTTGCAATCTTACAGTAGTACAACGGTTGACAGTCACAGGCCTACAGATTATGTTCCAAATTATCAGTTTTGCTCACCATCAGGCTCCACATCTTCTAACTACACAGTACACATCTCACATATGCATGATCTAACAATCGAGGTAACAGTAGTCTACAGATATGCCATGGTACCTGCATGCTCCGTGTGAACTTGCTGGGTGGCTCCGGCCTCCATGATGATACATGTGTGCTGCTGCTGTTGTTGTTGGCCAGGAGCCACCAGGCTCAGGAGCAGCTCCTCCACTCTGGTGAGGGGGGGATGGATGGTTACCCCACCACCTGTAGCAAGCTGTTGTCTACCAACATCAGACGTGCGCTGCCGGACATGTCTAAGTAAATCATTGCAGCGATGGCGTACCTGCTCATATGTCCAGTTATGCATGCCTATGTCATTTGCCCTACGGACAACATCTTGCCACAGTGCAGTCCGCTCATGCTGGTCCTGGCTGGTTCTGGAGAAAAGCAGGGTGTAGTGCTGAACCAGACTAGTTGTTATTATGTCATCCTCAGCTGGACTATAGGTAGGGTTGCGATGGTGGGCCAGGACCCTGGAAGACAATGAAACAATATGTGTGAGCAAGTCATGTGGCACACTTAACATTCTAAAGTACAGATATTACTGAACTGCCATATATAGCAACCTACTGGCTGTCAGAGGATACACACTTTCAATACCACATATCAGTGCTCAACCCACAACTGCCTGACAGTGCCTGGAACGTTCTGTATATTAAACCATGTTCTGCACAGCAACAATGAGAAACTAGTATGTAAGACTATACAACAGTACATGGCACACTGTATGCGACACAATGCACCACCTAGCAACAGGAGGTATATATCAAGCTAATGCATAAAGAAATATGTCATCCATTGCAATAATTGTAAAGTCCAATTACATTATTACCAGTATACCACACTAGTTGTTGATGGCAAACCCCTTCCTAACATATGTGCACATTCGTGAATATAGGTGGCATACTGCTGTACTAGACTATATATGTTGCTAGATATGCACTTATATCCTGTAACACACATATGACCGAGGGCATGTTACAGGCATACCCACACACACATCAGATATACATACAAGACACAAAGGTATGGCAACCCAGATGAGCTTTACCTGTGTACCATACAGTACTGTGTGTCAGTACTTACAAAACCTTATGCTGTGGTATGTAATCTGTGAGGACTACAGGGAACACACAAAACAGTGGTTCCAAGCAATGTGGACATACAGCATACTGTACTGTTTAGGCCTACAGCTTCAGGTAGTACTACAGTTCATACGGGATTTGGATTCACCAGCAGTACCAATCAATAAGCATACATGTACTGCTTTAGCCTACAATGGCACACCCCAGTCAACACCAAGGGACTACGTCAGACCGTATGCCATACTGCTTTTTCTGCCTAGCAATAGCATACACATCTTTTGCGGGGATCAGAGCTAGGACACAAAATACCATGACAGAAACAGTTTCCCACTAAGCTATCACACATATACACAACTTTGACACATTCACCAACACATTCACCATCACACTCAGTCAAACTCACATAGCAATTATTGCAACAAGTACATGTGGGTGTGCATCGGTTCATAGGTAGGTAATAGGCTATTGGCCCTAGGGCCTATAGAAGCCTAGCCATACGGTACCCTGGCCTTTGACACCCATGTAATTTAATTTCATGTGCCCCTGTAAAGCAGAGCCACAGAGGTGATTCCCGGGGGGTATTTCCTATCTCCCATCCAATCATCAGGATTATTCATGATGACTGCTAATGAGGAGCTTTGTTTGCTATTGATAGGTAGGTTGTTCCAGAGTATGGGATGTCTCTGAGATAGGGATCTATCCCTCCAGCATGTTCTGTTTATTGAGGCGACAAGGTTTAGGTCCCTAGAGCGTGTAGCTCGTAGGGATTGTGATCTGTTTATGTGGAGCATGTCCAACAGCTCTGGGTTTGACATAGCTTTGTATGTTAGGCAGGTCACCTCTGGGTAGGCAGTATGCGACACAGTCTAGCTGTGGTTTTGTGAGATGGTCTGCATAGGGCATCTGTTTGAGGCCGGTAATACTCTTTGTGGGGTATGTCTGTGGCCTTTCCAGTTGCTGTAGATGTCTTGTGAGGTACATACCAAAAGGGGCATTGTACTCTATAATGGGTTTTATGAGTGATGAGTACAGGGAAATACTTCTTTTTCCCTGGATGACACACCTTTTGTAATGGGGTGTGCCACGTAAACAGATTACATGACTAGTGTGGCACTGTGATTATCAAAGGGGAGACTACTGTCCACCTGTGTCCCATGGTCTCTTATCACACTTTCGGTGTTAAATAGACTACCACCTATGTGGTAGTTCATGGGTACAGAGTTTTTACCAAAAGAGATGCCAATGCATTTTCAACATTGAGCTTGAGGCCATGGCTTTGTCACCAGGCATCTGTCACAGTAAATATGACTCTGTCTCTCTCTCTCTATATATATATATATATATATATATATATATATATATATATATACATATATATATATATAATCACACACATACATATAAACATCCATTGGTGTACATATAGATATACATATAGGCACATAGGCACATATACAGTCCACCTTTTATGGTGGGAATATCAATTATACGAAGGTTGTGAGGTGTACAGTTATGTAATAATATTGCACAGTCTTGTGCAGAATGCATTGAAGGTGTTCTCAGCCCATGTAGCTTTAGCAGGCCTCACTGGCTGCAGCACTGCAAACCTAACAAATCATACCCACTGCGTTTAACCACCACATGTCATATACCAGCACTGTATGCTGTCGTGTTTGCCACACACTACAACCTACATAGAAATATGCACATAACCTTCACCAACATATATATGTACACCCTTCACAAACAGTTGCAGTATGTCCCTTGCTCTATGCACATGTACAGATGTTAATATATCTGACACACAAATATCTCTCCGTATGTGTGTGCCATACACACACAAGGTCCACACTGCTGTAAGTCCGTGGACCTCACGGCTGACCTGTTGTGCCTTGCTGCAACATGAACAGGTGTCACATGTGAGCACACAGTAATATTAGAGAGTGTATATATAGCTGCAAATGCTAGATTAGCATACTAGCCTGGTACAGCAGTTGCCAATGCTAAGCTACACGTTAATATGACTATCATGCATGTATTACTCTTGTCACATCCATGTTTATATAGCTGTATGTGCTACTTCCCCAAACAGCCATTGTACACACTACTGTACAGAACACAGATAACATGGATCAGATGTTTGACATTTAATGCTGAGCTACATATGTCACAGTTATGTCCCACTGCACACAGCTACACACTGATTTGTCCATGGCAGTAGTTATGCAGGGCATCTGTGCATAGATACGTACTGCTGCCACATATGGATGTTTCAAAGTATGTAGAGTACTCTTCAAAAACATCTACTACATGCCAGTAAATACATATCTGTTACATACCTTTCCTTTGTATGTGTTTGTAGTTTTCAGTTCTGTGTGTCTTTTTTTTTTTTTTGACGTTGAGGTTGATGTGGGTGGGTGTCTGTCTCTCTCTCTCTCTCTCAATAGCTGAAATGGAATGATTGCATGTGTGGACAGCAAGTACAGCCTGATTTTTATAGGTATCTGCACATGTGCATGTGATGGCCTGTGCACCAGTTGGTGGCCACCATTTGGTAATTGTATGCAGCCTGCTGTGTGGTAATTGCAGTACTCACCGTCATAGCAACCCAATACTATAAATTGCTAAGTCAGGTAGGCATAGCCCTTTCAGCTTTCCAAAGTGGGGCCCATGCTTGTTTGCTGTGGACACCGTTGTTTAAGTCAGAAGGTTGGTATACTTCTTATATCTGAAGCTAGGGGTGTAGCCAGTGATTTAAATGTTGTACTCAGACCTGAATGTTGCCACTTCCAGTACACAGTTGTCAGTGTAGAATTGTACTCACCCCTACAAATGCTAACACAGGATACATGGGAGTATGTAGTTTCTTTTCTACTTATACAATTAACTGCCATACATAAGTAGTTATTGAGATGTATTCATTTGGCACATGAACTGTTTGTGAACTGCTATACTGTGAATATTAATGTACTCACTTCTGCACAGTTTATGCTTTTTTATTGTTGACATTAGCACATGATGCTCAAGAATACTGGACAATTCCAGTACTGAGTATGCCTACCTACATCCTTGGTGAACCCTGAACACACAGGTATATTGTACATTTGGGTGGGGATTGTCCTGCTATGATATTGTATGTGGGTTGTAAAGTGGTGCTGTAACATTATTTACTGCTAGAATGGCTGGTTCTCTTATCACAGTCATGTAATGCAATTCCACAACAACTGCTGGTAAAGTTCGACAAAACAGGTTTTGTGTTATGGCATTCCTATCTTTCCTTTACATTCACTCATTCAGATGCATGATATATCTATTTCAGCAACAACCTGCTGTATATCTACTGTGGCTTAGTGGTTCTTCATGCAGTCTAGTGTGTCCTAGGTCTGGGGTTCGAGACTGACAGAGGTGTTTTATTTTGCTGCTGAGAAGAACAAGGCCCCTCACAAACAGAGTGACTAAGGCACTTTTAAGCAGTTGTAAGTGGGTTTGCGCGGGTTTGTGTGAAGCTTAGCAATACTTAGCTAAGCGCACACAAGCTCACACTCGCGCAAGCCCGCTAACTACTGCTTAATAGTGCTTACTCCCGGTAACTCCCGCGCTCATTTCTTTGAAAGAAAAGAAAATGGGGAGATAGGAAAGTGGTGAAAAAGCGGCACAAAGAGGGAAAGACAGTAGGGAAAACAGCTCGGGATGTGCAGGATGGGTGTAGGGAAGGTCCATAGCTGCCCATTTCTTTAACAGCAACAGCTGTGCATATGCAATAAATTTGGAGGGAAATATGAAACCTTCCACCCCTGAGAGAGGGGTGAGGACAACAAAGTATGTTGTACTGCCAATTAATTATCAGTTTATGTGTCGAGCGGACATGTGTGCAAAATGGGCAGCTATGTATGGGGCGTAATTTTTTTTTTTGGGAGCAGATTGCCCCATTTTTTTTTTCAGGTGAGAGTGGAATGTGGGGTAGGGGAAGTAGGTATATTTGGGGAGATAGGTTGGGGAGGTAAACAGACAAGACAAACAAGACGCATACAGGGGCGGAATATGACACATGTGGTGGGTGAACACCATTGACGGGGAAGGATGTTGGGAAATCGCAAGCCCATGAGCCCACAGATGGCAACAGTGGAACTGAGATCCCCACCCATGGGCAGTCACCACTGCACCTTCACAGCCCAGAGGGAGGCTGTGCTGGGGGCTGTGAAGGAGGGGCAGGCTCACCCATGAGTCACGCCACTCATGCCTCAAGCTGGGGTAGAGGATCAGCGACTGACCGCTCGATCTCCCTATGCACCACAGCCCGGACCATTCGGAGGGTGATAGGTGGCCCTCCTCCGGCCACGCTTGCACTGGGGGGATGAGCCCCATCCCCTGCAGTGGTTCCACCCAAAGGTGGCACAGGGCCAACAGGGGAGGGGGTCCCGGGCTGGGCACCAGACCTGCTGGTACCAGGTGCCATCGCCAGCTGAGGTGGGACAGGTGGGTCCGCTGGGACCGGCCTTCCCATACGTTCGATGTTTAGGAGGATTTAATGACAATGTGGGTTGGTAACAGCCAACAGCATTCCAAATTAGTTGTAACAGCATGCAGTAGTATTCCCATTAACCCAACACACCAGAGTTCCAACAGTTGAACAGCAAGCATAACACATGCATATATAGAACAACAGTGGACATTCCAACAGCATGCAGGATTGATTGGTGGCAACAGGCCACCAAGATTGTGGTATTTGAACAGGGCACATGCATCAAAGTAAATACAGATATTTATAAACCAATAGGACATATGTCCCAACAAATGTTTTGAGATTAGACATACCCATTTAGGTGTGGAATTGCATTGTTTATGCACATACAGTAAGGTGTAAAAAGATACCTCCATTAACAACTTATATATACTTATAGTTTACACTACATTCCTATTGACTGCAGGTATATATCCCCTACATGTATTATTACACTAGGCAATGTCCGTTAAATTGTGAAATGGGTTTTACTAGTTCTTTATATACCTGACCTGTATCTGACATACAAACTGTCCAGGATGCAGATGTTACTGCTACGTATTTATATATTTTATTTATATTTATATATCTACATATCTGGATGTGTTCAGGTGACATTATCAGTTATATTTTAACAGCCCCCTACATTTCTAGCAGCACAGTGACATTTCTGGGGAACACAATAACAAGCTACTCATGTGCCAGATTAACCTGTACATGCCGGCCATGAACCAACAGTTGAGGACTGTATATATGCTTAACAGCTACTGGCACTCCCTTCATCCACTTTATATGGGCCTACCCAAGTGTGGGTTGACAGTACTTAATAAAACAGTACTATTTCTATAATGCAAGAGTACAACAACATATCGAAGAATGTGACACGGACACACTCCAGGAATTATACCTTTATTAATTACATTACACACTTTTCTAGAGGCTCTCTCATTTATTTGATATATCATTGCATGCAGAAGACTTATTCAAGATGTATTATACCTTTAATAATGGGTTACAACACTCTTTTCAGGCTCTCTCACTTATTTTATATAACAGTACATGCAGAGAAATTATTCAAGACTTATACCTTTATTAATGGGTTACAACACTCTTTTTCAGGTTCTCTCACTTATTTTACATAACAGTACATGCAGAGAAGTTATTCAAGACTTATTATACCTTTATTATTGGGCTACAACAATTTTTTTCAGGCTCTCTCACTTATTTTATATAAGAATACATGCAGAATAATTTCTAACCTGCCTGGTGGTGCAGCCTTAGCAGCGTATCTGCATAGGCTTGCTGATTCACAGCACGGACACCTGCAGCTGTGAAGTAAATGAAGTGATATTGAGACATATACCTATCCATAATATAGACTACAATAGCAATTCTTACATACGTCATTCCATGGCTACCTACTCAGTAGTGGGGCATTTTCCATCCCACGGGCCTCCTGTATCCACTGGTTCAGTCGGCCATCCTTGCGTCTCTTCAGGTCTGAGTAGTGGTGTCTGACCTGCTCACCAGTCCAAGGGACGCCTGTGGCACTGGTGAGATCATGTGCTAGACGGTTCCAGGCTTCCGCTTTGTATTCAGTGCCCTGGAACTGGCCCTGCAGGAGTCCGTCATCATAATTATGGACGAGGAGCCAAACCATCACTTTTGATTCCTCAATGCCCCACCGTTGCACTCGAAAGCAAGAGCCCTCTCCAACACCAGCCATGCTGCCTGCAGATGGGAGCTACAACCACTTATGGCAAGTATTCCCACTTATGGGGCTTAAATATGCCTCATTTCCCGCACTTATTTGTGATTGGCCGGTTTTGAAAAATCTCAGCTGAAAGCACACCTGCTTAGCACTGGGTAAACTTTCATTAATATGTATGTTTGTGTTGAAAGTGCATGCATATCAAAAGCTGTCATGGCTTAGTGGTTCAGTACTGTGATTATGGTGCACAGTATCCTGGGTTCGAGGCCTGTCATTGCTTTTTATTTTACTACTGGCCAGACCGTCTAGGAGGTGTGGCTGTGTTTAGCCGACTTTGCTCAGCTTTGCCCAGTGTTGCTCTATGGTGCTCTACGTTGCCCGACGTTGCGCTAGTTAGCGCGGTGCGCAGCTATGCACAAACATGTTTTGTTTTCGCTAGTTGGTGCGATGCGCAGCTCCGCGCAAAGCCATTGCGCTAGTTAAAGCAGTGCTAAGCTATGAGCAATTATACTTAAATGTGCTTAATACTGGTAAACTTTGCTTAGCAATGCTTCACATTGCTTAAGATACGTTACTTATGCATTCATCAGTATGCATAGCCATTTCACCTTCTTATATATATATCTAAAATATCGTTCACTACTACATAGGCCATTTCAATGCTTTTTACTAAAATTTAAAAGATAAATGTCAGGAATTATTTTTCTATACAGATTTCCTACAGAAAATAGAAAGGGGAGTGGTGGGACTTGAACTGAGAATGCCTCCTCTTTGTGCGAAGGCTCTACCACTACACTATTGCTATTTGGCTTAATTTGCATATAAGTTTCTTATTATCCTCTTCGATCTCTAAACTGCTAACTGTAGCTAAGCAATGGGCAAACCCGCGCAAATACGGGCAGCTATTTTGGGAATAATAAAAAAAAAAATAAAAGTTTTAGATTTTATAATTGTACAGGGGTTTAGAATGTGAGGGAGTGTAGTGTTGGGTATGTACACATTTGAGCGGACTCGCTCATGTCAGTTGACATTTGCCGATTGAGGGACTTGCAGGGGCATGTATTTTTGGACTGCTCCGCAGTCCGACACGCCCCCTGCACTCGTGCACGCTCCGTGTTAGCCTTAGAGTTGAGTCAGCACACCCTCATGAATATGCATGGCACACTGACATCCTCCTCTTAGACTGCAGTTTCCGTGTAAGACTTATTTAGTCTTACACGCAGGATTAGTGAATCCCGGGGAACATATGTTTTCCTGGTTCCTGATTTTTTTTGAAATTGCAATTTAATGACTGTAAATGAATATCGTTACAATGATTCATCATTTCCTAGCATTTTTTAAAGTAATAGGAGATTATTGTCCACTACCATCCTTAATAATTGGCTGTGAGAAGTGATATCAGTTGTATTATTAAGGAAGAAGATTTTATTTATTTATTTTTCATGAAAGATTATTTGGAGAAAAAAGAAGTATTTTTGGGGGGAAGTTGACCCAAACACAACATATGCGTACTGCCACATTTTTGTTTACAAAAAAATCACTGTATATATATATATATATATATATATATATATATATATATATATATATATACACACACACACACATATATATATATATATATATATATATATATATATATATATATATATATATATATATAGGTAGATAGAAAGATATACATGTACAGATACTGTGTCTGAGGTGACCACATTCAGAGATTGAGTTTGAGAAGTATTTCACAAATTGCAGAAATGTCCTAATACCAAAAATTAGGCATCAGAATAACACTAGTAAGTGTCAATACCTAAATACTATAGAGTTATGTGAAACTAATAACAAGGTATTGTTATTAAGTCAGCATGAATGCAATAGAATGAGGATAACTGGAGTATATACCATCCTTACAGAAGGCTGACTTAAAACGGTATATGACCATGTTAGAGTAAAATCATGAATACAAACATAGGTTGTAAGACTTTCTCCAAAGAATTAAAAAAAAATCAACCCAGTGCAATATTGATCTTATGTATCTAAAACAAACTGCCTTCTCCAGACTGAAATTGAATGCATTTTCAAGTATTTTTCAGTGCTAAGTGGTTTTTGGCTTGCAAGTGATTGGCAGTGTAGCATCAGAGACTGACGTATCAATTGAAACATGATGCATAAACATTCTGGAATGAATGCAATGATGCAAATGATATAACCAAGCAAGCAATAATGCCCAACAGGGTGTGTGTTAATGTGTAATTAATGCCTGCATTAATTACACATTAACACACACCCTGGAGGGCATTATTGCGCTTAGACAATGGGCTCTCTGCAAAATTGTTCTGTTTTACTTACTTATGAATTTTTTAAGTACTATTTTTTTTAATATATTTTTGATGTAAAATAGTTCCTCCACCTAATGTTTCATACTTGCTTTAGTCTATGGTAATGGTGTTGGAGGAAGCATTTTACATCAAACATATATAAAAAAAATAATAATAGTGCTTAAAAAATAACAAGCAAGTGAAACACAACAATTTTACATACAGCCCATTCTCTCCCCCATACACACATACACAGTCTCTTCTGCTACACACATGTATACAGACACTGTCTCCTTTTCTTTTATACACACATTCAGTCACAAAAGATCGGTCTCTCTCTCTCTCTATCTCTCACACAGTTGCCTCTGCTTACACACATGCATTTCACACATCACTCTCACTTTCTCTCTTACTCATTGATCTCTCACACACACACACACACACACACACACACACACACACACACACACACACACACACACACACACACACACACACACACAGTCTCTCTGCTTTCATACACGGATTCACTCATGCAAGCTCGCTTTCTGTCCACCTCAATCTCTTTCTCACACACACATACTGTCTCTCTGCTTTCATGCATGCATTCATGCACACATGCAGACAGAAACATAAGCACACACTTTTCTGTTTAGATCGATCGATCGCTCTCTGTCTCTCTCTCTTACATGCATACACTCACACACACATGCTTTATTTTAATTATTTTTTTTATTTTACACTCACTAAACAGCAAAAGCACTGCTTAGCGAGTATAAAATAACAGCTTACTCACTCTCACTTTCACTGATATGCACACATGCACTCAAACACAGTCATAAACACACACACACACACACACACACACACACACACACACACACACACACACACACACACACACACACACACACATAACTACCTTTTTTTAGTCGTCTTCTTTTTTGTATTTTACACTTGCTAAACAGCAAAAGAGTTGCTCAGCAAGCATAAAATAATGGCAGCCATTCCATTTTCTCAGTCCGAACTCCACGGCGGCTTGATATGCTGCGTGAAGAGGCAGACTCATTCTTCTCAGCGGGCATTACCTGTACATTAATTCGATGCTGGAGAACGCTCGTTCTCCAATCAGGGTACTGATGTACAGTTTGCCCATTGTCTAAAGTGATTCAAAGACTGCTGCAGATTTTTTTTTCTTTAGTGGAGCAGTGTCGTGCGTTTCATTTCGGTACATCCTATAGTGGTATGTTTTTAGAAGTTTTAAGAAGCATGTATCATGCTCAAGAATACAAAAAGAATAAAATGATAGGTCTGATAAGGTAGGGGATATTGAATGATAAAATAAGAGGAAGGTTTAATGAGGTATGACATATACGCAAATTATGTTTATTAAAAATAATACTAGAGAAATAAGAAGATCAATTTTGATGTCTCTTAAAACACAATATATGGAAATTTTTGAAGCAATACTCAGTAAGGACTGTGACCAATAAATGTACAGAAAGTACTGTAGTTGCATTCTTGCTTAATAAGAACCTATGATGTAAATAGAGACTGATTTTACAAATGGAGAATTTAATTATATATTTGTAAGCAGGCACCACTAAATACATCATTCCTGATTTCATTAAGTCATGTCCCAATATTTAATATAGCTGCATATATTCAAGAGGAACATTTCCCTTAGTTTTGCAAGAGTACAAATATTTTGGAAGATGTTTGCATGCAAACTCACTAAGGATGAAAAGAGTACACTGGAGAGTCAGTCAGTCTAACTATAATGCATTTATTAAAGGATGTTTCTGCAGTATGTTCTAAGCCTCCTAAAAAAGATAAAATAAATACATTTGCACTTGGAATTGTTCAGATTATTATATGATAAATAGATATTTTGTTATTTATATTAATTTAGAATGAACTGGAGATGAATCCTCTATAAATATCAAGTATAAAGGGCAGTGTGTTTGCAGTTTTAATGAAGTAGCAATTACACAGCCACTAAAAGTATCATTTACTGCACAAAACTCACAGTTTTACCTATAGATGCCACCAAATTCTTACAATATTTTGTACATGTATAATTGAAACAGTGTATCAGTAAGCTAGCTACATCATAAAGACATTGAAATGCTTCAAGAGATCATGTTAACATGTAGAGCATTTTAATGTGGTGCTGTGAGCATGGTATAAAAATTTACTTTAGACATAAAGTATGCATATAGTGCAATAAACTGACACTCTGGAAGAGAAAATAGCATGGGTTGACAAAAATCAGTTTACTGATACACAAGAAGACAAGTTAGGCAGCATAGTAAAATGAATGGTTGACAAGTAGAGGAGGTAAACTTGAAGGTGGGAGGCTGGGAAGTACCATATATTTAGAGAAGAGACAGAATGAATTTAGCACAACTGAAAAGCAGAAAGGAATATATATAGGGAATGCTGAAGACATGTGGGCAGTAAAACTTGTTAGTGCAGCATTGCTTACAAGAGTACAACTTTTAAATAGGGTGGTTTCAGAAAATAATCTGTATATGTGGTACTTCCCAGAGTTAAAGAAGGGCTCCTACCTTGTAAAATACCTCAGCAAAAACAAACACCCTGTGATGGATGTCAGTGAGAGTGAGGCACACGTAATGGTGTATGTCTAGGGCTTCAAATCATGAACACCGGAAACCATGAGAAGGACATGCTGTGAACAGCTTGGGGTTCAAAGGGCATATGTTGAGGCACGACTACAACTTGTAACTGGGTGGGGGAGTCACTTCCACTTTTATAATGCACACATTTTTCTTCTCTGCTTCATATATCATTGCCCATAAATGCGGAGCAGATGCTGCCACACCACATTGCCAGTGCTGCAATGTATTGCAGCTGCATCTGCCTAGCTGTGGTCAGGGCCGGTGTTAGCATTTTGGGGGCCCCCAGCAGATATCAAGATGGGGGCCCCCTAGGCACTTCCAGTCTACGTATCACCATTTCACTGCCACCCTTCCTAAGCAACCTTTTAGTTCATGCTGCAAACTTTTAAGAGTAGTATGCACAGACTGATCCTTTGCTACAATATTCTTACATTACAAGACTTGTGTAATATACTGTGTTGGCCCAACTCACAAAGGGACATTTACAGTTATTGGCATTTAGTTGCAGCAATGATATATTGTAGCAACTTTATGTATAGGTCTAAACTTAGGTGAAATGGCATCCTAGGCCTACTGTTTCAGATCCCACCCCCATGCACAGCAGCCTCCAGTCTTCCCCTGCCCCCCTCCACATCTTGGGCTCCCATACCATGCACATTATTTTTTTCTTCCTTTCCTCACATTTTGCCTTACTTTTCAGCTTTTTCAAGAAGCTATAACTTTCTATATGCTCTGAAGCCCATTTTAAAGTTTTTTTTTCTTTTTACACACCTTTTCATCCAATAAAGGCTTAAACAGAAATTATGATTAAGTGAAGAAATGTTGTTGTTGTTCAGCTTTAGTTTTCATTGCATCCTTTCAACACACATTTCCTGAGCAAGACAGTACAGTAATAACCATTTAGGAAATAAGAAAAGGATTTCAGTTTTATTTTTTTTCTTTCAAGGAAGACATAAGTTGTACTGAAGGCTTAATGTTCAAATATGACAAAATTGTAGCTCACAATAAACTAACAACCCTTTGTTGTCTGGATACACAGGCCCTATCTGGGAATTGTCTGCCTCCCAATCCCCCCAAAAAGACAGCTTTTCCATCCCTCTGGTGTTAGACTGGGATGAAGGCAGAGGTTCAAATTACCACAGTCATGTATTTCAAGGGCCTGCTGATATACATATACATAGTATGCCTCCTCACTCCTCAATCCAAACTGTCAAAGGCAGCAACCTGTATATGTGTCCTAAGTGTGATTGTGAGGAAAGTGAAAAAATGATTGCAGTAACAAATTCTACTTTGTTGCTCCTACACAAGTTGTAGTAACCTTCTTTGTACACCTCTGAAATATGTAAGAAAAGTAAAAGAAACAATGACCACACTGTCCTTAGCGCAAACACAATCTTTAATGACCTCATGTGCACACCTCTAACATTTGACTGTGAGGAATAACACCACACCCCCCCCCCCATATAACCTACAGTGTCTTTCTGTACACAGTCATCTGAGCATGGCTGGTTTTAGGACGGGTGCAGTTGAGAGCAGAGGCCATTATCAACATTATGCTAACAGGATCATATCACAGCCCTGTTGAGGTTAAAGAACATAATCAGAAAATAAATATACATTTTTCTCCTCATTTGTCCTCAAACAACAGCATTTGTGGGGCCCCCATACATTCATGGATAATTAAGGGAGTCCTTTGTATCCATTTATACAGTCTGGGGAGTGGGGGTCCCCAGTGTCTTAGAAGATCTAAGTGTCTGAATGTTCTGGGATACATGTTATGTCTTACTTTTGAAATATAATTTCTTGTTAGCTACATTTTTTTACTGACACTCAGAAGAATAATGCATATATCCTGGCATTATTGTGTGTGTGCACAGATAAAACTCACTGACATCTTTATACACACACACACACACACACACACACGCACACGCACACGCACACGCACACGCACACGCACACACACACACACACACACACACACACACACACACACACACACACACACACACACTCGCAAGCCATAGCAATATTAGTTCTGTACTTATTTCAGCAATACATTGTACAACACTGGTAACAGCAAACCAGATTAGTGACGCTGTTAAGTAGTCATCAGACAGAGGCAGGGATGGGTCACTTTTATTTACCTTAGTGAGGAATAATGCAAACCTCTCGTTGTCCCTAATTTCACAGACCTACCCTGATTTTGCATATAATTTTGTTCTGTCCTTTGTAACACATTTGATTTGCTTGTAAATCATTCAGGATTACAAACAGTCAATAAATCCAGACATTAGCGTTTTATACTTAATATCCAAAAATCATGTTGATACAAAAGGTTATTCTATTAACTTTTTCATTGAATCAAAGTAATATTTAAAATGTGTTCCTGATTTTGAGCCTTTATTCTGCTATTCTTCAGTGGAGAAGTTGAGAGTTGGTATTCTGCAAGTATTTATAAAACTCCTTAAAAGAGAAAACCATCCCTGAAGATCAGAAATATTAGCTCTTATTAAAATCCAAGGCATGCATGGACACTGGTCACACTAGTGCTTACCCTGCTTATGTTCATTATCAGCTTTATCCTAACAGGGTCATATCATGGCCCAATTCAGGTTAAACAGAATAAACAGAAAATGAATACATTTTTTTTCCTCATTTTCCCCAACCAGCAGCAGCTTTTGTGGGGCCCCCCACACAGTGCAGGATGATTAAGGGGGGTCCCTTGCAGCTACAGGTATTGCAGGCACCTAAAGCTGGCTATCTTGTTAGTTTTAGTGTAGAGAATGTCCACCAGCAGGGTTTAACTAAGCCATGAACACTATATTAGTGGTAAAATATTTAATGGAATTGTAAAGGCTCTCGATTGATAAAACATTGTTACTATAACCAAAGATATTTTTGAATTTTAAAGGAGATATAAATAAGCATTATTACCCACCTAGTTTATTAAGTGTACACAATTGATGTACTAGCTTTTGTTGGTTTGACAGACGTTACAAAATATCAAGGTAAGATAACTTACCGTGGTTGGGGGCCCCCCAGGAACAGGGGGGCCCCCAGTGACTGCAGGGTTCGCTGGTGCCTAAAGCCGGCTATGGCTGTGGTACAATTGCTGTATGTTCCTCCCCTGATTCTTCACCTTGATTTTCTGCTGCTCCTGCTAGTACAATTGGAATGGGACACTGATGTTAACTTGCTGCTCTATTCATTTGCACATTGCAGTGTTATCTAGTATGGCACACCCAGCAATGATCTCGTGTATATGCCAGGAATATATTCCAGTGCCTTCCTGAGGTGTCTAGGAATCTGAGGCATCTCTTCAGAACTATAAATACCTGTTCCACTATGTTTCACATATTTGCACGGGCCTTTTTTATATGTGATTTCCTGCATTGTCCCAAGGCTGACTCTCAGGGTCATCAACAAGGGTTTTAGGCCATATCTAGCATCATCTGCAAATCTTCAAAGTCTTAGTGTTGACATGTGTCCATACATAATTTGGATCGCACTTACCTGACAGAGGTTATAGTGCTAGACTGTACCCCCACCCCTGCCATTTTGCTACTGAGGGACTACTGGGTGCTCCACAGGTGTGAATGGACACCTCTGGGTTTCTTCTGCCAATTAGGCCCCACACCTGCATAATCCAGTTCCAATGGGGCTGTGAAATGATCCCACAGATTGATGAAGAACTATTTATTTGAGCTGGTATTCAGTGAGAATGGGACTATTCAGTTCTGGGACCCTTTTTAATGCTTTGACCTTAATATATTGCTGTTCTTCTCAATTTTCATTCATTTGCATTTGCTTTGGCAGAAGTACTCTTTGAACCTGTTGTAGATTTGACTTGGTATTACTATGATTGCATTTATTTGTTTTGTCTTTCTATATATTGCATGCATTTTTGGCCGAAGGAGGAGAAGAGGGGGAAGGCATGCCCAAAGGCAGGTAAAGGCTAGGACTGTGATAGCGAGGGTCAGAACTTTGAATGTTGGCATTATGACTGGTATAGGGAGAGAGCTAGCTGATATGATGGACCAAAGGAAGGTAGGTTGGTATATTGTGTGTGCAAGAGAACAGATGGAAGGGGAGCAAGGCTAGGTGTATCGGAGGTGGTTTCAAATTGGTTTATCATGGTGTGGATGGAAGGAGAAATGGCGTAGGCATTATCCTGAAGGAACAGTATGCTAAGAGTGTTTTGGAGGTGAAAAGAGTGTCAGATAGAGTGATGTTTATGAAGCTGGAAATTGATGGTGTAATGATGAATGTTGTTAGTGCATATGCTCCACAAGCTGGGTGTGCGATGGATGAGAAAGAAAAATTTTGGAGTGAGTTGGATGAAGTGGTGATGACTGTACCCAAGGGTGAAAGACTCGTGATTGGAGCAGATTTCAATGGGCATGTTGGTGAAGGGAACAGAGGGGATGAGGAAGTGATGGGTAGGTATGGTGTTAAGCAAAGGAATGCAGAAGGTCAGATTGTAGTGGATTTTGCGAAAAGGATGGACATTGCTGTGATGAATACGTATCTTAACAAGAGGGAGGAGCATAGGGTGACATACAAGAGTGGAGGAAGATGCACACAGGTAGATTATATCTTATGTAAAAGGGCCAGACTGAAGGAGATTGGAGACTGTAAAGTGGTGGCAGGGGAAAGTGTAGTTAGGCAGCATAGGATGGTGGTTTGTAGGATGACATTGGTGATCAAGAAGAGGAGGATGAGTGTGAGGGCAGTACCAAGGATCAAATGGTGGAAATTGAAAAAGGGTAATTGTGAGGTGATATTCAGGGAAGAGTTAAGACAGGCACTGGGTGGCAGTGAAGAGTTACCGAATAGCTGGGTAACTACAGCAGGGCCAGTAAGGGAGATGGCTAGAAAGGTGCTTGGTGTGACATCTGGAAAGAGGAAGGAGGACAAGGAGACCTGGTGGTGGAATGAAGAAGTACAGGAGAGTATGCAGAGAAAGAGGTTGGCGAAGAAGAAGTGGGATTGTCAAAGAGATGAAGAAAGTAGACAAGAGTATAAGGAGATGAGGTGCATGGCAAAGAGAAAAGTGGCAAAGGCTAAGGATAAAGCATATGAAGAGTTGTATGAAAGGTTGGACACTAAGGAGGGAGAAAAGGACCTGTACCAATTGGCTAGACAGAGGGACCGAGCTAGTAAAGATGTGCAGCAGGTAAGGGTGATAAAGGATAATGAGGGAAACGTACTCACAAGCGAGGAGAGTGTGTTGAGCAGATGGAAAGAGTACTTTGAGGGGTTGATGAATGAAGAGAATGAGACGGAGAAAAGGTTGGATGATGTGCAGATAGTGAATCATGACGTGCAGTGGATTAGCAAGGAGGAAGTAAGGATAGCTGTGAAGAACGGAAAGGCTGTTGGTCCAGATGACATACTTGTGGACGCATGGAGGTGTTTAGGTGAAATGGCAGTGGAGTTTTTAACTAGATTGTTTAATGAAATCTTGGAAAGTGAGAGGATGCCTGAGGAATGGAGAAAAAGTGTTTTGGTACCGATTTTTAAGAATAAGGGTGATGTGCAGAGCTGTAGTAACTACAGAGGGATTAAACTGATCAGTCATAGCATGAAGTTATGGGAAAGAGTAGTGGAAGCTAGGTTAAGAAGGGAAGTGATGATTAGTGATCAGCAGTATGGTTTCATGCCAGGAAAGAGCACTACAGATGCGATGTTTGCTCTGAGAGTGTTGATGGTGAAGTACAGAGAAGGTCAGAAGGAGTTGCAGTGTGTCCTTGTGGATTTAGAGAAATCATATGACAGGGTGCCTAGAGAGGAGTTGTGGTATTGTATGAGGAAGTCAGGAGTGTCAGAGAAGTATGTAAGAGTGGTACAGGATATGTATGAGGGTAGTGTGACAGCAGTGAGGCCTGCGGTGGGAGTGACGGATGCATTTAAGGTGGAGGTGCGATTACATCAAGGATCAGCTCTGAGCCCTTTCTTATTTACAATGGTGATGGACAGGTTGACAGATGAGATCAGAAAGGAGTCTCTGTGCACTATGATGTTTGCAGATGGCATTGTGATCTGTAGTGAGAGTAGGGAACAGGTGGAGGAGACCCTGGAGAGGTGGAGATATGCTCTAGAGAGAAGAGGAATGAAGGTCAGCAGGACTAAGACAGAATATATGTGTGTGAATGAGAGGGAGGATAGAGGAAAAGTGAGGATGCAGGGAGTAGAGGTGGAGAAGGTGGATGAGTTTAAGTACTTGGGATCAACAGTTCAGAGTAATGGTGAGTGTGGAAGAGAGGTGAAGAAGAGAGTACAGGCAGGATGGAGTGGGTGGAGAAGAGTGTCAGGAGTGATTTGTGACAGACGAGTACCAGTAAGAGTGAAAGGGAAGGTCTACAAGATTGTAGTGAGACCAGCTATGTTATATGGGTTGGAGACAGTGACACTGACAAAAAGGCAGGAGTCAGAGCTTGACGTGGCAGAGTTGAAGATGTTAATATTTGCACTGGGTGTGAAGAGGATGGACAAGATTAGGAATAAGTATATTAGAGGGTCAGCCCAGGTTGGAAGGTTTGGAGACAAAGCCAGAGAGGCAAGATTACGTTGGTTTGGACATGTGCTGAGGAGGGATGCAGAGTATATTGGGAAAAGATGCTAAGGATGAAGCTGCCAGGTAACAGGAAAAGAGGGAGGCTTAAGATAAGGTTTATGGATGTGGTGAGAGAGGACATGCAGGTGGTTGGTGTGTCAGAGCAGATGCAGAGGACAGGAAAAAATGGAAACAGTTGTTCTGCTGTGGCAACCCCTAATGGGTGCAGCCAAAAGAAGAAGAAGAAGATATATTGCATGTATTTTAAAATTTTTCTTATTGCTACTGATACTTTGCAAAACATAGCTAAACAAAGTTGAACTACTTATAAGAGATTAATTTTATTCCCGGAGTACAATGGAACATATGTTTTTGTTTCTGAATGTCCAAAATAAATTTTATATATAGATAATGAGGATCCAAGTATTTTCTGTGGCTTAAGAGAAAATAACAAACACGATAAAGTCAGAGAATTTGACATTTTGCATGTGCAAGTATTTTCATCTTCCTCCAGGTATAGTATTTATCTGCTGGCATCAATTTTTCTACCAGCTTTGTCTATATATCCATCCAATCAGCCAACCATTTGCCATGCACCTGTCCTTGTTCTTACTCACTTGTCCTGGAGGACCAGACCAACTTTCTCCAGTCCCAGTAAAAGTCCCAGCACATCCTGCAGGATCATTAAGCCTTGCCAGTGAAGCTGAGACATATAATCTTTCTAGCAAGGCCTGGATATGCCCATGGTTTCATTATGATAAACTATACCTGACATAATTCCTGTGGGATATTGGCTCATCTGTCTCCTCTGAGGAGCAACAGGTGTAAGCCAATATCAAACAGATTACTGAGCTACTCATCTTATCAAGGAGAGTGAGGTCTGCAACCCTGCAAATGAACCTCATTCTGTCACATGGGCCAGCAGCCCTGCAAATGAACCTCATTCTGTCACATGGGCCAGCAACCCTGCAAATGAACCTCATTCTGTCACATGGGCCAGCAACCCTGCAAATGAACCTCATTCTGTCACATGGGCCAGCAGCCCTGCAAATGAACCTCATTCTGTCACATGGGCCAGCAGCCCTGCAAATGAACCTCATTCTGTCACATGGGCCAGTAACCCTGCAAATGAACCTCATTCTGTCACATGGGCCAGCAGCCCTGCAAATGAACCTCATTCTGTCACATGGACCAGCAGCCCTGCAAATGAACCTCATTCTGTCACATGGGCCAGCAACCCTGCAAATGAACCCCATTCTGTCACATGGGCCAGCAGCCCTGCAAATGAACCTCATTCTGTCACATGGGCCAGCAACCCTGCAAATGAACCTCATTCTGTCACATGGGCCAGCAACCCTGCAAATTAACCTCATTCTGTCACATGGGCCAGCAGCCCTGCAAATTAACCTCATTCTGTCACATGGGCCAGCAACCATGCAAATGAACCTCATTCTGTCACATTGGTCAGCAACCCTGCAAATAAACCTCATTCTGTCACATGGGCCAGCAACCCTGCAAATGAACCTCATTCTGTCACATGGGCCAGCAACCCTGCAAATGAACCTCATTCTGTCACATGGGCCAGCAGCCCTGCAAATGAACCTCATTCTGTCACATGGGCCAGCAACCCTGCAAATGAACCTCATTCTGTCACATGGGCCAGCAACCCTGCAAATGAACCTCATTCTGTCACATTGGCCAGCAACCCTGCAAATGAACCTCATTCTGTCACATGGGTCAGCAACCCTGCAAATGAACCTCATTCTGTCACATGGGCCAGCAACCCTGCAAATGAACCTCATTCTGTCACATGGGCCAGCAACCCTGCAAATGAACCTCATTCTGTCACATGGGCCAGCAACCCTGCAAATGAATCTCATTCTGTCACACTGGTCAGCAACCCTGCAAATGAACCTCATTCTGTCACATGGGTCAGCAACCCTGCAAATGAACCTCATTCTGTCACATGGGCCAGCAACCCTGCAAATGAACTTCATTCTGTCACATGGGCCAGCAACCCTGCAAATGAACTGCATTTTGTCATATGGGCCAACAACCCTGCAAATGAACCCCATCTTGTCACATAGGCCAGCAGCCCTGCAAATGAACCTCATTCTGTCACATGTATCCAAGGTTTGAATCATTCTGATACAACACAAAGCTCTTCATCATAGGTGGTGATGAGTACATACGATGACCAACAGATGAAGAGCTTCATCCAACTCAATTGTTCCTTCATTTCCCACCCCCAGGTCTGTTACACCACCAGGAGAACCGCTGCACTATCAAGACACTGTCCATGTAAGACAGCCGTATTAACTGCTTAACCTTTTGTCATCGCTGACTGTAATACAAGATGGTGTGTGTGTGTGTGTGTGTGTGTGTGTGTGTGTGTGTGTGTGTGTGTGTGTGTGTGTTTGTGTGAAATAATTTCTGTTAAGTATGAAATTGAAGTTAGTGAATAAAGAAAGATGCAATTTTCATACTTAACATACTGTTTAACTGTCTGACTTTAACTGCTCTTCTTAAATTCTCAATTTTGTACTCCCTGTAGGTCACACCTAATCTACCTGGTAAGAAAAAATAAATTATTACAAATAAATAAATCAAATGTCTAGGATAACTGCTTTTCAAAAAACTGGCCTGATTTTTATGGTTTCAATAGCTTAAACAGTGCTTCCTAAATCTTTCTTCAAAAGACAAAGAGTAAACTTTAAGAAATTCAGACCATTTAAAAATGGTGTTTCTGTCCTACTTAAAATGTTGTCTGAGTAGGTGCATGTAGTTATTTAATTTACTTTGTTGACCATGTTAGTTGCTACTGACCGGAGTCTATTTACAGAGGAAAGCTAGGAAGAAAAACCCTACAATTTAATTCTATACAATGCATAAATGTACAAATTAATATTATATAATATATATATATATATATATATATATATATATATATATATATATATATATATATATAAAACTAAAATTAACCGCACTCAAAAAAATTGAACGAAGAGAAGAAATTTTAACTAAGAAATGAACTTCGTGACAATAAAAGCATTCAATAAAATAGTAAATAACACCAACAACTCTTGTAGAACTTTAGCGCTTTCGTCTTATTTATTATCAAGACTTCTTCAGAAAGACATGTTTCATAAGTATGAGCAACCATTTTCACTTCCTTTATATACATTAGTTCTAGCAGGCCATTTAAATTAACAACAGTTCCTTTCCAATAGAAAAGTGTGAACAAGCAGGGTGCTGTGTGCATTTTCATTAACATTATAATTGCAGTTACATAAGGCAAATTGGTCAGACAGTAATAGCCTTGTGGTGCCGTGTGCATACTAAAAGGGATAGTGTGCAAAAAGGGATCGTGTGCAAAAAGGGATTGTGTGCAAAAAGGGATCGTGTGCAAAAAAGGGGATTGTGTGCAAAAAGGGATTGTGTGCAAAAAAAAAAAAAAAAAAGGTTGGGGGGACCAGGAAAGATGACAGTCATGCTGTGATGATTCTAATATAAACACGTAACTTATGAGTGTTTGCCTCTAAAGGTAAGTAAAGAAGGGAATGGAGGAAGGTGGAGAAGTCAGGTAGAGAGTCCTACTATGCTTTGGCATCGGTGTGTGTGTAGAGAAATGTGTGGGTGTGCCACCTGATGGGCGAGTGGGAGGAATGCGGTGTGGACTTGAGGGGGGGCTGTTAGGGGGCCGCCCATGACAAGGAGCCTATGAATAACAGTGTCCCCCAGAAGACTGTCAGTGCAGATGGTACCACCCGTGGGCTGGTTTGGATGGTATCACCCTTGAATGGCTGCGTGAAAATGTGAGACCGGGGGTATAGTTGGTGGGGTCAGGGGGGCTAGCCTGGTGATTGGGAGCATGTGTGTAGGGGGTATGGGGGAGTCAAAAGTCAGAGAGAGAGTGGGAGCATATGTGCATGGGGTATGGGGGAGTCAAAAGTCAGAGAGAGAGAGAGGAAACACATTATATTAACTTGCACAGTTGTAAATCCATAAACACATTAAATCTACTTGCACAATTCTTCAAACCCTCTTGCACAGTTCTTCAAACCTTATCACATTTCAATCTCTATACCATTTAAGTGCACATTTAATGTTCAGTGTCTCGTTGAGACCTGGATAGACATCAGCTCTCAGTTCAATCTGCCATTTTAATTCCCGGACTTGCAGGAATGTGTCCATGTCCCCTACAAATTCTGTTATTTTTCCAGCACTGTGAATTTGAATCCTGTGAAGTTTGGGCAAATAGTACTGGGTTTAGCCAAGGCATTCAAACTGTCCTGTTTGTGTATTGCTGCAGTGTGTTCTTTAATACGGCTACTCAGCTTCCTGTTCGTTTTGCCGATATAGAAATTCCCACAGTGTTAGAAAGCACAGTAGACTACATTTTTGTGTTGCAGTCATAGTGGTCATGTAGACCGACAGTTCTGTTGCAGTGCGGAAGGTGACATTGTTGTTTTTTATGTGTACACAGGCAACACACTTGCAGTCAGACATTCCAGGTTCTGTCGATACTTAGCTCTGTGGGGATGGGCTTTATTCCTCTCGAGCGCACCACGAAAAGAAGAGGTTCGTTTGAAACAGAAGTTTGGGGATGTCCCAAGTAACTTTGTCAGACCTTTTCTCCTCCCAAGATGTCCCAATTGTTGGTGAGGACCCCTCTAATTCAAACATATCGGTGGAAATTGGAAGGGAAACTTGACACCCAGTCCTTTTGTTCGTCCGTTCTGTGCCCTTGCTGTGAATCCCTTTTCCAGGATTGGTGGGTACCTGGAGTGTCTGTGCTGTATGATCTCTTGGAACAGGTTGTCCACTAGATACTCTGGGTATTTTCTTTCTAGGAACAAGTTTCTGAGGTAACCTTCCTTGATGAAAACCTCGTCCCTAAAATGAGTCTGGATAACCGGATGAATTGTCCTTTTACAATATTCTTTTTCATGAAATGGGGATGCTGGCTGCTGAACTCTAGATAGTTATTCCGGAAAGTGGGCTTGCGGTAGATGTTGGAGTCAAACTGTCCATTTTCCGGGTCTATAGTGAGGTGGATATCCAGGAATTGAGTGGTGGTTCCGATATGTCCTACCGTGAGGGTCAGGAAGTCCAGACTCTGGAAAAGGGTCTCAGAAAATTGCTCAGAGAAAGCCTGTCCCCTTCCAGACAAAAAAGGCGTCATCAATATAACGCCTGTACATTATGGTGTTGTTGAACCGGGTAGTGATTCAACCTTATCCATTTCCCAGGCACTGAGGACTAAGTTTGCATATGCTGGGGCCATTTTGGACCCCATGGCTACCCCTTCCCGTTGAATTGAAAGAAGTTATTTCTTAATACTGCTTCTGTTAACCTGCATACAGTATTAATCTTAGTCCGCTTAGGTTGGAGTGCCTGTTCAGGTACTGTCTGGTGAGGGTCAGTGCTTTGGCGTGGGGGATGTTTGTGTAGAGTGCTTCTACATCTAGGGTGACCAGTAAATATTCCCCTCCATCCAGCCTTAGTTTGAAGATGTCATTTAGAAAAGCCCAGGAGTCCTTGATGTAGTATTTGCTGTTCTGTACAATGGGGTTAAGGATGTGGTCCACGTATTGTGAAATCTTTTCTGTTTTGTCCTTGAGTTCGATACCACATGGCGGAAAGGTGGATTTTCAGGGTTCTTGTGAACCTTGGGGATTCGAAAAATTTTCCAAGGCTGGGTGTCATGACCTGCATGAAGTCTTTTTCGTCTTGAGAGATCTCATCCCTGAGGTACAGTTCCAACAGTAGGTTGTCAATTTGTTTAAAGTTCTGTTGTACCTGGTTGATGTTGACCTTTTGTAGAACTGGTTATTCATGAGGGATGCTTCAAGTGTTTGGATATATCTCTCCTGCTCCATCACTACTATCCCGGATCCCTTGTCAGCCTTCATGATCCGTAGGGATTTGTCCTGACTCAGTTCCTTCCAAGCCTGTCTTTCTTCCCTGTTCAGGTTGTGCCACTTTGCTGAGGGCTTATCAGAAAGGAGTTTCCTGATATCCCTTTCGCAGGTACTCAAAGAGGCTCAGTGTGTTGGAGAGTGCAGGAGTGTACAGGCTCTTCATGGTAAGGGGTCTGTTGTCATCTTCGAGCTTTCCTCATCTTCTTCCTCTTCATATTGTTGTATATCTAATTTTAGTTGTAACTTTCTCAGGTAGCACTTGAGGTCCAGGATAACATCCGCCGTGTTGGCTCTCTGCCGGGATGAAAGAAAAGCCTTTCTTCAGTACCTTATGATGGCTTTCCGAGAAATCTTGTGTGGTGAGGTTAAAGATGTCACCTACCCTGCTGGAGACCTGAAGTCAGTGCTATCAGGTGCTGGTATCAGTGAATGGGAGGGTGATCAGGGTGGTCCACCCAGTAATACTAGTACTGTATCCGTTCCGCTCCTTCTTCCCCTGTGATTGTTGTTCCCCTCCTTCCCTCAATATTGTTGGTGTTGTGGTTCCAGTTTCGTTGTTTACCCCAGGTCTGAACCTGGTATAAGTCCTGGTTCTGGTTGTGAGTCCTGCTGAAGATAAAAAAACATTGTTGTTGCTACTTGTGCTGTTGTTGGAAGACTGGTCGTTGATTTGTGGGGTCTGATAAACCCTTTCTTGATTGATCGCACTGTCCGGTGTCCTGCGGTTTGTATTGTTGTTGTCCTCATTGTTGTCGTGGTGGTCACGTTCACTGGTGTCTGGATCTCTCTGTGTCGGCTGATTCTGGAGGCATTTCTGGTCTTGGCTGTCCCCTAGCAGGAGTATGTACCATCATCTGGGAACTACTCCCTGCTAGTGGGCTGGATGTGATGAGGAGTCTGTCCACCTCTGGTGTGTTGGGTCCATTTGTGGGTTCTTGTAATTCTGTCGTAGGCCTTAGTTCAGTTGTGGACAACAGATTGTTTGTGGGATATCTGTCTGGCCTTCTCCGTGTGTGTAAGGAGCGTGTGGGCCTGATCGGGTATGCTTTTCCTTCCTCATATTGTTTAATGTCCCTAAGCAATTTGCCTTCTTGCGTTCAATCAGTGCCGCCACATGCCTAGTAATTTTGTGCGGTACACTGTCCCACATTTCCGCGAAGTCAATAAATGTGGGATCCTGCAGGATGTGTGTTTGCAGATCATCTATTTGAGACTTGTAGGTGGCCATACTCTCAGTATTACTTTGGATGAGTGCTTTGATAGCTGCTAGCCCAGAGTCATTATATATTTTGACCAGTTCTTTGTGAAGCTGAGAGTTTGGAGTAGTCCTGTTAGGAAATTTGTTACACCTGAGACCCTGTGGGACTATATCCAGTTCTAAACACCTTTCCAGATAGAAGTTGTCATGCTCCAGGTTTTTGTAGGTTTTAATCAGTCTCTCGAATCTGGTAATTAGAGATCTGGCGCTCTGTGAGACCCCACTGTTTTGACTGTACTCCAGTTGTGCTGTTGTATTCTGGACCGCAGCGGAAGGGATTAATTTCCGTCTGCGTGAGTATCAGGTCAAGAGCCTGTGTGGTCCTTATTTCTATCCCAGTTCTGTTGTTAATTGTGGCTCTGGGTCCAGAGTGGTCCGGGGGTCCAGTGCGGTCCCTGGTGATCCTTTCATTTGTAGGTGTTAAAGGTCTGCTGTTTAGGTCCTCGAAGAGATCCTGTAACGAATTCCTTCAGATAATTTTGTAAGAACTGTTGTTGGATCAATTGGTGTCCTGCTCCTGGTTGCTTCTGTCTTCAGTTGGCTACTAGAGCCTGAGTTGGGTGCTATGTTTCCTGCCATACTGTCACAGCGGAGTAGAAGACTTATAACTAAAATTAACCGCACTCAAAAAAATTGAACGAAGAGAAGAAATTTTAACTAAGAAATGAATTTGTGACAATAAAAGCATTCAATAAAATAGTAAATAACACCAACAACTCTTGTAGAACTTTAGCGCTTTCGTCTTATTTATTATCAAGACTTCTTCAGAAAGACATGTTTCATAAGTATGAGCAACCATTTTCACTTCCTTTATATACATTAGTTCTAGCAGGCCATTTAAATTAACAACAGTTCCTTTCCAATAGAAAAGTGTGAACAAGCAGGGTGCTGTGTGCATTTTCATTAACATTATAATTGCAGTTACATAAGGCAAATTGGTCAGACAGTAATAGCCTTGTGGTGCCGTGTGCATACTAAAAGGGATAGTGTGCAAAAAGGGATCGTGTGCAAAAAAGGGATTGTGTGCAAAGCGGGATTGTGTGCAAAAGGGATTGTGTGCAAAGGGACTGTGTGCAAAAGGATTGTGTGCAAAAAAAAAAAAAGGTTGGGGGGGTGGACCAGGAAAGATGACAGTCATGCTGTGATGATTCTAATATAAACATGTAACTTATGAGTGTTTGCCTCTAAAGGTAAGTAAAGAAGGGAATGGAGGAAGGTGGAGAAGTCAGGTAGAGAGTCCTACTATGCTTTGGCATCGGTGTGTGTGTGAAATGTGTGGGTGTGCCACCTGATGGGGGAGTGGGAGGAATGCGGTGTGGACTTGAGGGGGGGCTGTTAGGGGCCGCCCATGACAAGGAGCCTATGAATAACAGTGTCCCCCAGAAGACTGTCAGTGCAGATGGTACCACCCGTGGGCTGGTTTGGATGGTATCACCCCTTGAATGGCTGCGTGAAAATGTGAGACCGGGGGGTATAGTTGGTGGGGTCAGCGGGGGCTAGCCTGGTGATTGGGAGCATGTGTGTAGGGGGTATGGGGGAGTCAAAAGTCAGAGAGAGGAGCATATGTGCAGGGGGTATGGGAGTCAGAGAGAGAGAGAGGAAACACATTATATTCACTTGCACAGTTGTAAATCCATAAACACATTAAATCTACTTGCACAATTCTTCAAACCCTCTTGCACAGTTCTTCAAACCCTATCACATTTCAATCTCTATACCATTTAAGTGCACATTTAATGTTCAGTGTCTCGTTGAGACCTGGATAGACATCAACTCTCAGTTCAATCTGCCATTTTAATTCCGGACTTGCAGGAATGTGTCCATGTCCCCTACAAATTCTGTTATTTTTCCAGCACTGTGAATTTGAATCCTGTGAAGTTTGGGCAAATAGTACTGTGTTTAGCCAAGGCATTCAAACTGTCCTGTTTGTGTATTGCTGCAGTGTGTTCTTTAATACGGCTACTCAGCTTCCTGTTAGTTTTGCCGATATAGAAATTCCCACAGTGTTCAGAAAGCACAGTAGACTACATTTTTGTGTTGCAGTCATAGTGGTCATGTAGACCGACAGTTCTGTTGCAGTGCGGGAAGGTGACATTGTTGTTTTCATATGTGTACACAGGCAACACACTTGCAGATCAGACATTCCAGGTTCTGTCGATACTTGCTCTGTGGGGATGGGCTTTTATTCCTCTCGAGCGCACCACCAAAGAAGAGGTTCGTTTGAAACAGAAGTTTGGGGATGTCCCAAGAAACTTTGTCAGACCTTTTCTCCTCCCAAGATGTCCCAATTGTTGGTGAGGACCCCTCTAATTCAAACATATCGGTGGAAATTGGAAGAGGAAACTTGACACCCAGTCCTTTTGTTAGGTCCGTTCTGTGCCCTTGCTGTGAATCCCTTTTCCAGGATTGGTGGGTACCTGGAGTGTCTGTGCTGTATGATCTCTTGGAACAGGTTGTCCACTAGATACTCTGGGTATTTTCTTTCTAGGAACAAGTTTCTGAGGTAAAACCTTCCTTGATGAAAACCTCGTCCCTAAAATGAGTCTGGATAACCCGGATGAATTGTCCTTTTACAATATTCTTTTCATGAAATGGGGATGCTGGCTGCTGAACTCTAGATAGTTATTCGGAAAGTGGGCTTGCGGTAGATGTTGGAGTCAAACTGTCCATTTTCGGGTCTATAGTGAGGTGGATATCCAGGAATTGAGTGGTGGTTCGATATGTCCTACCGTGAGGGTCAGGAAGTCAGACTCTGGAAAAGGGTTTCAGAAAATTGCTCAGAGAAAGTCTGTCCCCTTCCAGACAAAAGACGTCATCAATATAACGCCTGTACATTATGGTGTTGTTGAACCCGGGTAGTGATTCAACCTTATCCATTTCCCAGGCACTGAGGACTAAGTTTGCATATGCTGGGGCCATTTGGACCCACCCTTTCTGTTGGTGGTAAATCTTCCCATTGAATTGAAAGAAGTTATTTCTTAATACTGCTTCTGTTAACCTGCATACAGTATTAACATTAGTCCCGCTTAGGTTGGAGTGCCTGTTCAGGTACTGTCTGGTGAAGGTCAGTCCTTTGGCGTGGGGGATGTTTGTGTAGAGTGCTTCTAGGGTGACCAGTAAATATTGCCCTTCATCCAGCCTTAGTTTGGAGATGTCATTTAAAAAAGCCCAGGAGTCCTTGCTGTAGTATTTCCTGTTCTGTACAATGGGGTTAAGGATGTGGCCCACGTATTGTGAAATATTTTCTGTTTTTGTCCTTGATTCGATACCACATGGCGGAAAGGTGGATTTTCAGGGTTCTTGTGAACCTTGGGGATTCCGAAAAATTTTCCAAGGCTGGGTGTTATGACCTGCATGAAGTCTTTCTTCTTGAGAGATCTCATCCCTGAGGTACAGTTCCAACAGTAGGTTGTAAATTTGTTTAAAGTTCTGTTGTACCTGGTTGATGTTGACCTTTTTGTAGAACTGGTTATTCATGAGGGATGCTTCAAGTGGTTGGATATACGTCTCCTGCTCCATCACTACTATCCGGATCCCTTGTCAGCCTTCATGATCCGTAGGGATTTGTCCTGACTCAGTTCCTTCCAAGCCTGTCTTTCTTCCCTGTTCAGGTTGTGCCACTTTGCTGAGGGCTTATCAGAAAGGAGTTTCCTGATATCCCTTTCGCAGGAACTGCAAGAGGCTCAGTGTGTTGGAGTGCAGGAGTGTACAGGCTCTTCATGGTAAGGGGTCTGTTGTCATCTTCCGAGCTTTCCTCATCTTCTTCCTCTTCATATTGTTGTATATCTAATTTTAGTTGTAACTTTTTCAGATAGCACTTGAGGTCCAGGATAACATCCGCCGTGTTGGCTCTCTGCGCCGGGATGAAAGAAAAGCCTTTCTTCAGTACCTTATGATGGCTTTCCGAGAAATCTCGTGTGGTGAGGTTAAAGATGTCACCTACCCCTGCTGGAGACCTGAAGTCAGTGCTATCAGGTGCTGGTATCAGTGAATGGGGAGGGTGATCAGGGTGGTCCACCCCAGTAATACTAGTACTGTATCCCGTTCCCGCTCCTTCTTCCCCTGTGATTGAAAGACAGGCTTGGAAGGAACTGAGTCAGGACAAATCCCTAGGGATCATGAAGGCTGACAAGGGATCCGGGATAGTAGTGATGGAGCAGGAGAGATATATCCAAACACTTGAAGCATCCCTCATGAATAACCAGTTCTACAAAAAGGTCAACATCAACCAGGTACAACAGAACTTTAAACAAATTGACAACCTACTGTTGGAACTGTACCTCAGGGATGAGATCTCTCAAGACGAAAAAGACTTCATGCAGGTCATGACACCCAGCCTTGGAAAATTTTTCGCAGTCCCCAAGGTTCACAAGAACCCTGAAAATCCACCTTTCCGCCATGTGGTATCGAACAAGGACAAAACAGAAAAGATTTCTGTCGTGGACCACATCCTTAACCCCATTGTACAGAACAGCAAATACTACATCAAGGACTCCTGGGCTTTTCTAAATGACATCTTCAAACTAAGGCTGGATGGAGGAATATTTACTGGTCACCCTAGATGTAGAAGCACTCTACACAAACATCCCCACGCCAAAGGACTGACCCTCACCAGACAGTACCTGAACAGGCACTCCAACCTAAGCGGGACTAAGATTAATACTGTATGCAGGTTAACAGAAGCAGTATTAAGAAATAACTTCTTTCAATTCAACGGAAGATTTACCACCAACAGAAAGGGGTAGCCATGGGGTCCAAAATGGCCCCAGCATATGCAAACTTAGTCCTCAGTGCCTGGGAAATGGATAAGGTTGAATCACTACCGGGTTCAACAACACCATAATGTACAGGCGTTATATTGATGACGTCTTTTTGTCTGGAAGGGGACAGACTTTCTCTGAGCAATTTTCTGGAAACCCTTTTCCAGAGTCTGGACTTCCTGACCCTCACGGTAGGACATATCGGAACCACCACTCAATTCCTGGATATCCACCTCACTATAGACCCGGAAAATGGACAGTTTGACTCCAACATCTACCGCAAGCCCACTTTCCGGAATAACTATCTAGAGTTCAGCAGCCAGCATCCCCATTTCATGAAAGAATATTGTAAAAGGACAAGTCATCCTGTTATCCAGACTCATTTTTAGGGACGAGGTTTTCATCAAGGAAGGTTTTTACCTCAGAAACTTGTTCCTAGAAAGAAAATACCCAGAGTATCTAGTGGACAACCTGTTCCAAGAGATCATACAGCACAGACACTCCAGGTACCCAAAAATCCTGGAAAAGGGATTCACAGCAAGGGCACAGAACGGACCGAACAAAAAGGACTGGGTGTCAAGTTTCCCTCTTCCAATTTCCACCGATATGTTTGGAATTAGAGGGGTCCTCACCAACAATTGGGACATCTTGGGAGGAGAAAAGGGTCTGACAAAGTTACTTGGGACATCCCCAAACTTCTGTTTCAAACGAACCTCTTCTTTTGGTGGTGCGTTCGAGAGGAATAAAAGCCCATCCCCACAGAGCGAAATCGACAGAACCTGGAATGTCTGACTGGCAAGTGTGTTGCCTGTGTACACATACGAAAAACAACAATGTCACCTTCCGCACTGCAACAGAACTGTCGGTCTACATGACCACTATGACTGCAACACAAAAATGTAGTCTACTGTGCTTTCTCACGAACACTGTGGGAATTTCTATATCAAAGCGAACAGGAAGCTGAGTAGCGATTAAAGAACACACTGCAGCAATACACAAACAGGACAGTTTGAATGCCTTGGCTAAACACAGTACTATTTGCCCAAACTTCACAGGATTCAAATTCACAGTGCTGGAAAAAATAACAGAATTTGTAGGGGACATGGACACATTCCTGCAAGTCCGGGAATTAAAATGGCAGATTGAACTGAGAGCTGATGTCTATCCAGGTCTCAACGAGACACTGAACATTAAATGTGCACTTAAATGGTATAGAGATTGAAATGTGATAAGGTTTGAAGAACTGTGCAAGAGGGTTTGAAGAATTGTGCAAGTAGATTTAATGTGTTTATGGATTTACAACTGTGCAAGTTAATATAATGTGTTTCCTCTCTCTCTCTCTGACTTTTGACTCCCCATACCCCATGCACATATGCTCCCACTATCTCTCTCTGACTTTTGACTCCCCATACCCCCTACACATGCTCCCAATCACCAGGCTAGCCCCGTTGACCCCACCAACTATACCCCCGGTCTCACATTTTCGCAGCCATTCAAGGGTGATACCATCCAAACCAGCCCACGGGTGGTACCATCTGCACTGACAGTCTTCTGGGGACACTGTTATTCATAGGCTCCTTGTCATGGGGCCCCCTAACAGCCCCCCCTCAAGTCCACACCGCATTCCTCCCACTCGCCCATCAGGTGGCACACCCACACATTTCTCTACACACACACCGATGCCAAAGCATAGTAGGACTCTCTACCTGACTTCTCCACCTTCCTCCATTCCCTTCTTTACTTACCTTTAGAGGCAAACACTCATAAGTTACGTGTTTATATTAGAATCATCACAGCATGACTGTCATCTTTCCTGGTCCCCCTAACCTTTTTTTTTTTTTTTTTGCACACAGTACCTTTTTGCACACAGTCCCTTTTTGCACACAATCCCCTTTTTTGCACACAATCCCTTTTTTGCACACGATCCCTTTTTGCACACTATCCCTTTTAGTATGCACACGGCACCACAAGGCTATTACTGTCTGACCAATTTGCCTTATGTAACTGCAATTATAATGTTAATGAAAATGCACACAGCACCCTGCTTGTTCACACTTTTCTATTGGAAAGGAACTGTTGTTAATTTAAATGGCCTGCTAGAACTAATGTATATAAAGGAAGTGAAAATGGTTGCTCATACTTATGAAACATGTCTTTCTGAAGAAGTCTTGATAATAAATAAGACGAAAGCGCTAAAGTTCTACAAGAGTTGTTGGTGTTATTTACTATTTTATTGAATGCTTTTATTGTCACGAAGTTCATTTCTTAGTATATATATATATATATATATATATATATATATATATATATATGGTTCCCCTTCACAAAGTCGAATGTTCACAATCTCGAAAGTCATATGGCCGAGACCATATGCTCGAAATTGTGGAAGCTCGACTCTGTGAATGGGGAACGGCATACAGCGCAGAACGGGAGATTTCCCTTTCTGCGCTGTAGTGCGATCTCGGAGTTGAAATAAATAAGTAGCAGGGAGGTTTGCTCCCCTGCTGAAACACTTTGTTTTGTTACGTTTGTGTGTTTTTTAGCTCCCTTTCACAAAGTTGAGCTTCAGAAACTTAAGCATATGGCTTTGGGCATATGCATTTCGAGTTTCTGAACGTTCGACTTTGTGACAGGGAACCATATATATATATATAATATATGTATACATATGCACACACACACACACACACACACACACATATATATACATATATATATATATATATATATATATATATATATATATACATATATATATATATATATATATGTATATGTGTGTGTGTGTGTGTGTGTGTGTATATATATATATATATATATATATATATATATATACATACACAAATTCAAATAATTGTACATTCTCAGACTAAAATGTGTTAATAAAATAAACATGCTACATACATATCTGCTGCTGTAGTATGCAGCATGTTTCCAACTCAAGAACATATAAGAAATGTGTTAAGCAAAGTCTGCTAAACCACTAGGCTGATAAGACAGAGATAAAAGTAAACTGATGCAGCTTATAGATTAATTTGTTTGCAATACTACTTGCATGAATAATATAATAATATGCCGCATATACTATTACAAACTGGTTAATACTTAAGAGGAGAAATTAACAAAACTTGAAGTTTGCACTTACCAAATCATTAAAGCAAGTGTCATACAAATAAAGTACACTTAGAAAACAAGAAGCAGTAATTGTTAAGACATGGCACAAAACATATTAATAAAAGAAAATGAGAAACATAGATCTGAGAAAGAATACAGAAGAACAAGCCCAGAAGCGAAGTTATACTTAATGGTGTTATTAATATTAAGTATGCTGTTATAGAGAGAGGGCAATATTTTAGAACTATAAAGGGAATCCATACTGTTATACCCTAATAAATAAGGCACTTTGGAATATCATTAAGGTTCGAGTGAAGTTATCTTAAAACAAGGATTGCTCTGCAAGTTCTAAACATTCAGTTCAGACCTGAATAGAGAAAACTTGTCAGCTGTAATTTTATGTAAGAGAAGTGAGTTTCATTTTCAGGAAAGCAGTGGCAAATGTAACTATTTTGCCTTCTAATAACAGATTTTGGTACCTGCTGCTGTTTGATTCAGTTTTAATGTGGGCTGGTAACGGGGATGCAGTGCTTAAGAGATATGAGCAGAAGTTTAAGGGTAGCAATTCAAAGGTGAATATGAGTTGCATGTGTGTGAATTTGCTGATTGCAGCCATCCATGTTAGTAGTGCAAGTGTGACCTTGTATTGCTGGAAAAGATAAATACAGATACTCAGTCTCACTAGTTTTCCAAGGATGTGATGGGGCATAAACTCTGTCTGTTCGTACTTGAAATAGCTCTGGAAGTAAAAAAGTTTGGACTTTTTTTAAAGCTGCTAGTTGTTGAATAACTATGCTCAGAGTTATTTCGTTTGGTAAAAAAAAAGTTTTATTGTTTCTGCATATATGCTAAAAGTCATTTTATGATCAAAATGTTCTCATGTGTTTCTGTGATGGAACAGCTTTATGCTAATTCAGGGATACAGAGATTATTTTTTAATAGAGACTATCTTCAAGTAGATTCAAGTTTACAAAAGAGTACAACTTTTTCCCATTTAATAGTAACCTGCTGGTCATTAGTGACTTGGTGAGTATCGTGTAAAAGTAAAATGGTCAGCAAACTGGTATATCCACAGAACGAAAGTCCATAAACAAAACAAAGTATACGAGAACCATAAAACAGCACATAAAAGACACTTCAATAACCACTTTTGCATGTAAAACACTTTAATAATCTGTTAATAAAGTGTTTTATGTGCAAAAGCAGTTATTAAAGTGTCTTTTACATGCTGTTTTATGGTTCTGGTATACTTTGTGTTTTTTATGACTTGGTGAGTATATTATAAGTGTTGTGCAGAGCCTTCGCTGTTGCCATTGGCACAGAGCAGTAGTGTTAAGGTGGTGAGTATATGATAAGTGTTGTGCAGAGCCATCACTGTTGCCATTGGCACAGAGCAGTAGTGTTAAGCTGGTGAGCATATTATAAGTGTTCTGCAGAGCCTTCGCTGTTGCCATTGGCACGGAGTAGTGGTGTTAAGGTGGTGAGTATATTATAAGTGTTGTGCAGAGCTTTCGCTGTTGCCATTGGCAAGGAGCAGTTGTGTTAAAGTGGTGAGTATATTATAACTGGTGTACAGAGCCTTCACTGTTGCCATTGGCACAGAGCAGTAGTTTTAAGCTGGTGAGTATATTATAAGTGTTCTGCAGAGCCTTCGCTGTTGCCATTGGCATGGAGCAGTAGTGTTAAGGTGGTGAGTATATTACATGTGTTGTGCAGAGCCTTCGCTGTTGCCATTGGCATGGAGCAGTAGTGTTAAGGTGATGAGTATATTATAAGTGTTCTGCAGAGCCTTTGCTGTTGGCATTGACATGGAGCAGTAGTGTTAAGGTTGTGAGTATATTACATGTGTTGGGCAGAGCCTTCCCTGTTGCCATTGGCATGGAGCAGTAGTGTTAAGGTTGTGAGTATATTACATGTGTTGTGCAGAGCCTTCACTGTTGCCATTGGCATGGAGCAGTAGTGTTAAGGTTGTGAGTATATTACATGTGTTGTGCAGAGCCTTCGCTGTTGCCATTGGCATGGAGCAGTAGTGTTAAGGTGGTGAGTATATTATAACTGTTGTGCAGAGCCTTCACTGTTGCCATTGGCATGGAGCTGTAGTGTTAAGGTGGTGAGTATATTATAAGTGTTCTGCAGAGCCTTCGCTGTTGCCATTGGCATGGATCAATAGTGTTAAGGTGGTGAGTATATTATAACTGTTGTGCAGAGCCTTCACTGTTGCCATTGGCATGGAGCAGTAGTGTTAAGGTTGTGAGTATATTACATGTGTTGTGCAGAGCCTTCGCTGTTGCCATTGGCATGGAGCAGTAGTGTTAAGGTGGTTAGTATATTATAACTGTTGCCATTGGCACAGAGCAATAGTGTTAAGGTGTAAGTGCTGTGCAGACCCTTCGCTGTTGCCATTGTCACGGAGCAATAGTGTTAAGGTGGTGAGTACATTGTAAGTGTTGTGCAGAGCCTTCACTGTTGCCATTGGCATGGAACAGTAGTGTTAAGGTGGTGAGTATATAACTGTTGTGTAGAGCCTCCACTGGTACCATTGGCACAGAGCAGTAGTGTTAAGGTGGTGAGTGTATTACAAGTCCTATGCAGAGCCTTCGCTGTTGCCATTGGCATGGAGCAGTAGTGTTAAGGTAGTGAGTATATTATAAGTACTGTGCAGAGCCTTCACTGTTGCCATTGGCATGGAGCAGTAGTGTTAAGGTAGTGAGTATATTGCAACTGTTGTGCAAAGCCTTCGCTATTGCCATTGGCACGGAGCAGTAGTGTTAAGGTGGAGAGTATATTATAAGTGTTGTGCAGAGCCTTCACTGTTGCCATTGGCACAGAGCAGTATTGTTAAGTGGTGAGTATATTATAACTGTTGCGCAGACCCTTCGTTGTTGCAATTAGCACGGAGCAGTATTGTTATGTCGTCCACATGTTTTATGAGTATGATTCTACCTTGTCAGTCTTAATTTTGTAGTAAATTGGAAACAAGTTCTTTGTACTCATTGTGGGTGTATACTGGCTCTTAAAATTGTCTTGGCAGGAAATACCACACTCTAGGCATCTAAAAAAATGGGAAAGCCTGAGACACATGGTTGTATGATAGTATCTTGGGAAGACACACTAAGTCACCTGTAACTTGCTTATGGCAGTTTTTCTCATCCTGACTGATCAGATAATGTGTTTTTCTGAGTCTGTTACAACCCAAAGCAATTAAAATTAGCAAATCACTCTTATACAAGTACCCACTGGAAAAATTCAATCAAGAGCAAACATCCAATCCCTGCACAGCTATTTTGACACAGCATACATGGAAAATTTTAATTTGGCCAAAGGTGAGAATCATAAAGCACATTTCACAGTGTAGACACTGTGAAATAAGTGAGTTATATATTAAGACTTTGTGGTTTTTGTAATAAATTAATGTACCACTTCCCGTAAACCTAGCCAGTCTGGCAAGGGAAAGGTGATGAAATGTTGTGCTGGCTTTTAATCAAAACAATGTACTGAACATGTTTTGGGGGGAAAAAATCTGTAATCCCATGTATCATATATTAATAAGACTTATTTGGCAACTTTTGGAGTATTTGAGTAGGATGAACAAGCCCAAAAATGTTGTATGAGGTGCATTACTCAAGTAGGACATGCCCTTGTTTCTTAACTCATCTTACCTCCCCTTTGTATAAACACTATGAATGCAAATGCTGATATGCTCTGTTTAGTTATGACAGACATAATGAAACATTGTGACTGCTGTTAAATCCTTATGTTTGTCTCCTTAGAAAGTGCCATCACACAGCAACCTACACACACATCTGAAAGATGACAGCTTTCAACAGCAGACGTCTCTTCTTTTCAGGTGAGGAGTTCAGTATGTTACCTCAGGATATAACTCGTCTAGAGTGCAACTGCAGACAGACAAAAAGGTCAGACACTTCCTGGAATGCTTTCCCTACATGCAATAACATAAAGAGGCCACCATACAAAACTGTTTTGAAATATATATAAATACCTGAAAATGCCTAGACATGTTTAACAAAGTATGCTTACTTTTCTTCTTCAAAATGTTTAACACATATCTACCTTTCTCTCCTCCTATAACCTATATCTTGTTCCTTATAACTAATGTGTGCTAATACAACATGCCAGGCATTCTAAGTGGACATTTATCTTTATCCTTAAAATAAAGTAATGCAAGATAAAAGCATGTTTCCTTAAGTAAAAAACAGAAAAAAGTCAGTTATTGCTTCAGTTTATTAGTAGGTGCATAAAATGGTTACATTTCTTACTTGATTCAAAATTATTTTACTTAATTCATATTTGTCACTTTATCCCTTTCACTTAATCTTTCTCGATTTTCTCATCCCTTTTACTCTACCTTATTTCTTGTATTTATGCTTAGCATTATTATATTGTTTTCTCTTCTGCTCATAACTACCTCACCTGCTTTCAGCATAAGATAACGCTCTACTTCTGAAAAATATTAAAAGTACATATGCAAAGTTGCTTGCTTATCCATAAACTAAGTGCATCTGGTTACTCCTTATGGACATTTTTTGTCCACATATCTGTTATTTTACTAGACAGCATATCATTAACTGCACCTCTCAGATATGCATGCTGTCCTAGATATAAGCAACCCAAAGTGGTTACTGGACCAGTATTCCCGAACGGAAGACTCAGGCCTATCTCAAGGAAGACCCATTAATTAAAACATTTTATAAATTTAAAATACTGAATTTTAGTATCATTATTATTCTGCAACAGTAAAACCTAAATGCAGCATAACAGTTACTAAATTACCTTATCTCCCTCTGACCTTATCTCTGCAACTCTGGCATCTTTTAACTCAGACAAATCCTGGCTCTGTGACAACCAGCTAATTTTTAACCCTAAAAAGACAAAACTCTTACTATTTCTCCTAAAGAACTATACCCACCTTAAATCTACATTTTCTGTACTGTCCCTCAATAACACCCCCATTAAAGTTGAACCTAGAACAAAACTACTAGGAGTAATGATAGATGACCAACTCAAGTTTGATCTACATGTAAACTGCATCAAAAAGACACCAAAAACTTGGCCTTTATCGAAACAAAACGTTTCTAACAAACAAAGCAAAAATAACCCTCTTTCATGCGTACCTCCTACCTGGCCTTCTACATAGCTGTCAAATTCTTACCAATCTTAACCTCCACATTACTAACTAAACTAGGGTCTACCTATAACAAAGTTCCCAGATTCGCTGCTCACCAAACTTACAAATCACACCATTGTCTTTCACTAAGATACCTAAACTGGTTGGAATTACCTCACCAGCTTCTACTCTCTCAACTACAAATAATTCACTCTATACTATACCCAAAATCCTTCTGTCCTAGCCTATCTCCCCTCATCTCTCAATATTCCCCCACTAGGTCCCTAGATAGCTCTGACCTTAACCTACTACAAATATACAAACCTAAGACTAAAATCGGCTGCAACCTTTACAGCTACAGTCCTACCATATCATAGAACAAATTACCACTAGAAATCAGGTCCCTCAAACATCCAAATCAATTTAAAACTGCCACTAGAGAGTACCTCCAAACTCACTGGTCCTGCTGCTGCACTCATCCCCCCTGATCTAGCCCAGTAATTCATATGTAATCACCAAAACTTCAAACTTTTTTAGCTCATAAACCTCTTCAAAGTACCGCTGTTCTTCTCCATCTCTTATCGCCATTTCTAATGTCACATTTCTCATGAAATAACTACATACACTATGAACTCTCTTCACTGTTTATTGAAAATGTTTGTATTGAATCATTTCTCTTATGTATGCTTATTATGTTTGTTTTCCCACTATTATTTTTCTGATAAAATATATTTCATTGTATGTATACATTGTAACCCGCTGACACTGTTAACACAAATTGTAAAACTGTGCAAAAAGGGCTGCTTAGCTCAGTTGGACTAACCCGGTCAACAAATGTAAAATAAAATAAAAAAGTAAAGTAAAAAATAAATAAAATACATGTGTGTGATTTAAAATAAGAGGGGGAAAGAGAAATGGTTGACTATACATGCTAATGATTTCATGTATCTTCTGCTAGGGATGTCTGTTTCTGGAAGTTGATCAAATGAAGCTACTTCATTGTAAGAAATTAAGTGTATTTTCAATGCATTATGAAGGTGATTTTAGAGAAGTTCCCAAAAATGTTTATATCTAAGGGTCCATATACTTTCTGAGTAGGTGTTAAATTGCCGAACTGAACTTCAAAATAGCTGTTTTCTGTAGAAAACCACTATCATAGTAGTTTCTACATGTCTTTGGGCAGAAATTCCTTTCTTTTAAGAAAGTTCTCCTTTCTTGTTTCTGCAACTGTAGAGTTGGTATATATGGGTTGAGATGAGTGTAGGCTGTCCCCCAAATGGGCGGCACAGGAGGGCTTGCCCTCAACAAGAAAAAAAAAAAAAAAAAATATATATATATATATATATATATATACATATATTTTTTTTTCATTCTGATGAGGTTACAACCTATTGTTTTTCTCTTGTAGCTTCATTCAGTTGTGTCTCAATGAGTCAAAGTGAAAGCAATAAAGCTACTGAACATATACGTACAAATTTGTGTTCATATAAGTGTTTTTACTTTGACTTGATATTGCATTGAGATTGCATTGAGCTTTCATTCACTTGTCTGCCAGTGCACTATTTCCCTGCAGTGTGTATTGCTAGGAACTATGATCAGATAACCAGATATGCATCCAAAAATGTGTCTGTCTATTCACGTGCGTGTGTGTGTGTGTGTGTGTGTGTGTGTGTGTGTGTGTGTGTGTGTGTGTGTGTGTGTGTGTGTGTGTGTGTGTGTATGTCTATATACAGGTTAGTTGTTGTGTCTTTCGGCTTATCCCGGTTAGGGGTCACCACAGTGGAACTCCGGTCCGTTTGGTAGTGGATTTTTACATGCTGAGTTACCAGCCCTGACGTACAACCTTCAATGAAGGTACGCTCATTCACACATTCCTCCACACAGAAGACGCTCTAGCTGAGAATCGAACGGGACAACGTCTTGCTGTGAGGCGACAATGCTACCGCAGCACCACTACAGGTTAGTAGAGACAATAAAACACTCTTGGAACTAGTCATTCTGGTTAACATTTGGTTTATTTTTTACAAAATCAATAGAAAAAGAAACACATATCTGCCTTTAAACTTGGTAAACCAAAAACCAAAAACAGTACACAGTTCGTTTTGCTTTAAGGTTCGAGTTAGGACCACAAAAATACATTAAAAAGAACAAAACAAGCTGCACAGGAAAACTGTCTATCCTTCCATGTTAGAGGCAGTATCATAGCAGCACATAGAAACAGGGCCTTACCATCTCTCTCTCTAGAGTTATGGTAATAAACTTTTTTCCTGGGTCAAAATACCCTTTCTACACTCTTTCCAGAAATAAGGAACCAGCAGGCTTCTTTCCTTAGGCCAAAATACTCCTTCAGTGACATTTTCCATAAATGTACCTCAGCAGATGCTCCTCTAGTCCATACCTTCATAACATTCTGCACTAGCTAAACTCCTATATTATGCAACTCAAAGCTGGCAGCTTTTAATTAGTTACCTAGGAGACCTGCCTCCTGCTGAGCTTATCTTTCTGCAAGCAATTTTCTGTATTTCCCTTCAGTAGCCTGTCCCCTGAGAAACATCACTCCAGCTGTTGTGTGTGTAACACAAAATATTTCCTGGGTGCCATCCAGGAGTAGTTACCAAGTCAGTTAATACCTCACCCCAACCCACCCCTCATGTAGATTCGCCAATTCTAGCTTCAGCAAAGTGGAACAGCTCATATGCATTGAAATGGATATGATCAATATGGTGAAGAACCTTAAACTTAAATGATTTAAGAGACAAGGCTAATCTACAAAGGTTAGGCTTTACAATTGTTCTACCTATGTAGGCATTGCAGTAGTGCATGGCCCATGATCAGTGTGAACTCTCTACCCAACAAATACCTCTCAACTGTACAGATTTTTGCAGAATGTTCATATTTGTGCCTCATATTTTTGGTCTCTTTCTCATAAAATCTGTGTTTTTTTGATGAATCACATAGGATTGAAGTCATCAAATAATGCCATACATTTGAGTTTCAGACTTCATATCCTTAAAAAATGCATGCTTACACATATGCTGTTATTCTAACAACTTTGTACGTTTTATAAGAGCAATATGTAATATCTGTCCCTTTGTCCCCTCATTATTTTAGGCTTTGTCCAGATTTCACTACTAAGTTGAGAGGTATGTACACAACAGATAGTATTTTAACATACTGGGACTACACTTGACAGTATTCTCACTCTATCACAGCGTATCTGTTCTCAGCATTGCTGAGCGTACAATGTATATGACAAATAAGGTTATCTTCTCCTCAACAGATTATGACATAACTGCTGCAGTGACCATCTCTGAGGCATTAGTGAGAATACTAAATAGTTTAGCAAAATCTGGGGCTAATAATATAAGTTCAGAACATAAAATGTACTTTAATTTCCTCTGGTCATTTGACACATATTGGTATGCTACTCTTAGTCAAGTCAGCTGAGGGAAAACTGTGGTGGCAAAGTTTGGGATAAACGTATGGTATCACTTGGATAATCCTTAAAACTTTTTCACCTGTGTTTTGATACTGGAATTAGATCAGTTATGTACAAATTCCACCATCTCTGCCTGTAACATTACTATTCCTCTGCCTAGTATGTATCCCAAATAACAAGTGTCGGACAATATCCAGCTTACATTTAGCTTGGATGACCATCAGTCCAGCTTTAACTAAAGAGTCCAATATGGTCTGAACCTTTGGGAGGTAGCATTCCCAGTTCCTCTGAGAAGATCAATATGCCATAAGGTAGGCCGTGGAATATCTGACATGTGGTTTTAGGACCCTGACCTTTAGCCTCTAAAAAGTAACTGGTGCTCCATGAAACCTAAATGGCATGACTTACGTTCAGAGGTATTTACTAGGCATGCAGTTTAGGAGACCACTGAGAGCCTAGCACAATTTTCCAATTGTTGCAAACACTGTCTGGTTAAGTGGCTTGACCAAAGTCACACAGCAGGCAAAGGGAGGCTGAAGGAATCAAACTCCTGACCACAGGAAGCAGTTTGTTACATACCTCTCAACTGTACAGATTTTCACAGAATGTCCAGATTTTTGCCTCATATTTTTGGTCCATTGTTCATAAAATTCTGGTTTTCTGGCAAATTAGTAGCAAATAATTAAAGACTTTCATGCTGCTAAATGCTAGGAGTCTAAACACGAAACTGCACTCATTGCAAGCATTCTTAACCGTGGAAGATGCTGACATTTATGCAGTCACAGAAACCTGGTTCAAAGCTGCAGAGAGCACCCCAGCCTTACCTGGCTACTCATTGTATCATACATTCAGACCCCAAACTGTGGGCAGCAAAACCAAAGGAGGTGGAATTTCAACATATATTAAAGATACACACACCTCCAGGCGGATCAAACAGTATGATGCACAGGAGACACTCCAGGTGCAGTTAACCATTGACAAGACCCCTGTTCAAATCATAGCTAGCTACAGACCTCCAAATTTGACTCAAGATGCCCACTCCATCTATCTGGACCTCTTTGAATCTATCAAGACTCAACCCTTTATCCTGATCCTGAGCGACTTTAACTACCCAACCATAGATTGGAAAAACTAATCATGCCAGAATGCATATGCCCAGAGATTCCTCAGTTTTATCAATGCAAATGCCTTGGAACAGCTAGTCGATACCCCCACAAGAGGTGATAATATCTTGGACTTGGTATTAACCAACATGAGTAACTAATAGAGCACCGCTACAGTATCACCCTCCCCGGTAAGATCTGACCATAAAGCAGACACTTTCGAAGTCAGCATTTCCCCTGACAAACAAAATTCTCCAAAGCTGATTACAACCTCCTGAGAGATGGTATAAACAGCGTCAGAGCCCCCTCCCCCTCTGTTGGAACTGGCACCAATGTCCAAATCTTCACCCAAGTACTATACGAGAACTTATATAGATGCATGGAATCAGGAATACCTGACAAGACAAAATCATCCTCCACAAGGAAGAGTAAACCTGCCTGGTGGACATCTGTGATAAATAAACTATATAACAAAAGGAAAACAATTGATGTCCAGGACCAAAAGGGAACAGGTCCCCATTTGGAAGCAATCTCTCCTTAGCCTGAACAAGCAAATAAGAGCACTAGTGAAATTCTCTAAAGTCAACTTCGAGTCCAAATTGGCTACATCTACTAGAGACAATCATAAGGCCTTCTTCACATATGTCTGCAGTCTCAAAGGAGACACCCAGATCTATTCAGAACTGGTGGTCAAGGACACCACATACACAAATGCTGTAGATATAGCCAACCTACTGTCTGACAGATTCAGAGAAAACTTCATCACTCTGCCCCCCCCCATCAGTAAATCAGGACATCCCCAGTACCTGCCCCCCTACCCCTTATCTCTAGGGAACAGGTTATCACTGCCCTCTCAAAGGCAAAAAATGCAGCCTCTATAGGACCCGATAACATCCCAGGCTACATCCTACATGAACTCAGGCATGAACTTGCAGCACCATTAGGCACCCTATTCAACCAAAGCCTGAATACCGGCTTTGTCCCAGCTGAGTGGAAGATAGCCACTGTCATCCCTTTGGACAAAGGTGGACCATCCACCAATATGGGAAATTATAGACCCATCAGCTTAACTAGCCTTATCTGCAAGGCCATGGAACAGATTATAATGGACCTCATTAACAGGGACATTAGTAATCTCCAAACACTCATCCCCACACAGTTTGGCTTTGTCAAGGGTAGGTCATGTCTGTTAAATCTGGTTGACTTCTTTGAGGCAGTCACCAAAGCTATGGATGAGGGGAAGATGGTGCATAATGCCTACCTTGACCTGGCCAAAGCCATTAACACTATTCCCCACTCAGCAGTAATTTATAAACTCTCTCAGCTAGGCATCAATCATATTTTATCAGATGGGTAGCAAACTGGCTCACTGATAGAACCCACCTAATCAAAATAGGTGAAGCTACCTCAAGCAGTAGACCCGTAATGAGCGACATACCCCAGAGATTGGTCTTGGGGCCTCTGTTATTCGGGATATACTTCTCTGAGGTGCAGCCCAAAACCAGTGGGCTATGGCTTACCAACTTTGCAGATGAGTGCAAGCTGGGCATGATCATCAATTCCCCAAGTGATGTGGACTTCATCCAAGAGGGTCTCACCCAAACAAATGACTGGTGCCAGAAACATGGCTTCAAGCTGAATGCCAAAAAATGCATCATCATCCCTTTTGGGGAGATTGACGTCCCCACATATCATCACATTAATAACAACGTCCTAAGCACGCAATCAGTTGTGAGGGATTTGGGCACCTAGGTTGATAGCAACCTGACCTTTGACCACCATATTGCTTCCATTGTATGGAAAGCTTTCTACATGGCCCACCTCATAAGTAAGGGTACCTCATCCAGGGACAAGGAGGTCATAACATCCCTGTATTCTTCCCTTATATGTCCAATTATTGAGTACAATGCCCCCTTCAGCATGTACCTCGCAATGCACATGCAGCAGCAGGAGAGATGACAGATGTTCCTCACCAGAAGAATCCAGGGCCTCAACTCTACACAGATAGGCTAAAAGCCTTGTCCTCTACTCAGTTTCATACAGACTCTTCAGAGGTGACCTCTGTATGGTATACAGAGCAATCTCAGACCCTGCCTTGATGGGACTGCTGCATATCTGCAAGTCAAGCTCCACTCGAGTAACCCACACACACAACCTCAACCTGGTCTGTGACATCAATAGGATTTGTTGGTGAAACAGATTTGTGTCCCACGGACTCCCCCATCTGTGGAATAGACTCTCTCTCTACAAGTGATATTAAAAGGAACAAAAATACTAATGCTCTAGCCAAACACATTAGAGATTGCCCAGGCCATCATTTTAAATTCAGTATTTTGGAACAGGTTAAATATAGTGGGAGGGGGGACTAAGGACCCAAAGACATGAAGCCAGGGAACTACAGTCAGTCCAGTGCAACCTGGATAACTGGATGGGAAACAGAAAATACATCCCTGGGATTCCACCTGTGTCACTGATGGACAGGGGCGTTGGGTGCTGATTTGCCTAAACATGGGGTAAACTCTTGGCTAGGCTTATAAGGCCCTCAGGGCCAATAGCCTAGTAACTTCCTATGATGCTATGACATTAGAAATCATGACAGATATTTGAGTTTCAGACTTCATAACCTTCAGAAAATTAAGCTAATGCAAAACCTGTTATTCTATCAACTTTATAAGTAATAAATTATATTTTCCTAGTAGCCTGAGCGGCCGTCTCTTTCATCACAGCTTTTTTATTTTATTTTGTTGTTATAATTTCCAAGTTTATAACTTTATAAGTTTGTAAGAGCAATATTTAAAAATTGCCCATATTTTAGGGATTTGTCCAGATTTCTTGCTCTAAGAGGTTGAGAAGTATGGTTTGTTAACATCTTGTAGACTTAATTCTCTGTGTTAACTGACAGACTTTATGCAGAGAAAGTTTATTGGGTATGGAAAATGCATTTCCCCTTGTCTTCAGTAGCTGAAATGCCAATATCCCTTTTTTAAATCCAAAATGATCAGAAATCTTGCCTTATTCAATCTTTTGATTAGTTTATCCACTCAAGGCATATGGTCGGTAGCACATTTGGAAATAATGTTTCATTATCTGAAGTATAAAACCTTATAGCTCCATCGATGCTTGGGGATTAATATGATGTTGTTCCACTTGTTCTGGGATTTATCTCTAACCTTAAGTTTGAGCACCTTCTGTGTCTCTTCCTTAATTGATCAGTAATGGGACTCTGGCACCTGCTATGATTTTAAATTTACTTCTTCACCAGACAGAGGTTCATTATTGTGCTGGATTAGATTGTTCCTATCAGGTGTCCCTGAGGACGTCTCTGTTTCGAAGCATAAGTTCTTTTAAGTTCTTGTTTTTGAGATACTGACAAGGTTTCACCTACTTTGATGTCAGCACACATTGTGAGAGATTTAATTTCTTTTGTATACAAAGTACAGAATCCTCAGTTTCTTTTAAAGGCCCTATAACTTTTAAATAGTATACCTGAGCTGGTTAATTATTTTCACTTAGTCTCACTTTGTTTCACTCGTATGCCGTATGACTTCAAAAGGTCCTTAACACTTTGCTAAGAGCTTATTCTTAGGACTGCCCGCAGCATTGAACTAAGATCAGTATTTTTAGTATATGCCCACTGTTGTGCTTCCAGTGTACTTTCCATGTGCTCCTTTGATATGGGCATCACAAGGTTTAACCTTTCCTGTAGATCAGTAAAGGGATTTATTACACTTTGAAAGGGAGCATTTTCCTTTACCTATGTTTCTTTCACTATATACAGCAAGCCTCAAGGATGTCTGCCATATAACAGTTTTTATGGAGTGAACTCAGCTGATGCTTGTCATAATGCATTACAGAAAAATAAGATAGGGAAGCAATTAGTCTTAATTTTCCCATCAATTTCTATATATATTTCCTCAACATGAACTTAAGATTTTATTAAAACATTCAACTATCCTACCAGTCTGTGGGTTGTATATGGTTGTCATTGGTTGTTTTACTGTAAAGAAATGGCAAAGCTCATGAATTATTTTAGGCATAAAGTAGGTATCCTGGTCTGTAAGTATAACTAACCTAGAAAAAAAGTACCACTAATTCTTTTGACATAGCTTTGTCATTCACTCTCTATAAGGGTACTACTTCAGGAAATCTTCTGCATAGTCCATTAAGAGCAGTGTTTGCTGGTGGCCCTTAATGGACTTTATAAGTGAACCTACGATGTCCATTGCTATTCACTTGAATGGATTTTTCACTTATGGGAATCAAAGAGTTCCCAAAACCTGTGTTAGACACTCTCTTTTGACATTCTAGGTAATGCCAGGCCATTAAAATCTAGCTAGAATCCTAGACTTGATCTTATACATCAACAAAAAAACAAAAGATGACTAGTCAGCAGCTTGGCAGCCAGCAACAACAGTCTAGTCTTCCATAAAATAAATCCAAATAGTGTTTAAAATTTTACATCCATTTTTATTAAAATAAGTGCTTTTGTCCAGTATACCCACAGGACTTCTTCAGAATATACCTTCCTAACAGTCAGCAGTATAAATAAACCTCAAAAATGGTGGTCACACAATTCTTAACAAACCTTGGTCACATGGTCATGAAGAAACTTTTCCTTCCAGCATTTAAAGTAACAAGCAACCGATATCTGTCAGTGTATTATTACCAAAGCACATTGTTTTATAACAACACATTATGTAATATAATAAATATATGTTGAGATAATATTTCAAAACTTTGTAAAAGTTTTTTAAACCCATCCTGTTTTATAAATTAAATACTATAAAATGGTAAATATTTATAAAAATGTTAAAAATAACAATTTATGAATTTTTAAAATTGCAAGCATGTCTCCCCTAAAAATCAAACATACTAGCATTTTCAAGTGTTTAATTTCAATAAACATGAAATAAAGCAGTGTTCATTTAAACTAGGTCTATATAGGGCATTAAAATGCAGTTGCCAAAATAGTTTCCTGGCTTCATGTCTCAGGGTCCATGGTCCCCCCTCCCACTATGTTTAACCTGTTCCAAAATACTGAATTTAAAATTATGGCCTGGGCAATCTCTAATGTGTTTGGCTAGAGCGTTAGTATTTTTGATCCTTTTAATATCATAAATATGGTCATATATCTGCCCTTTTAGGATGCGCTCAGTCTTACCTATATAAAATGAATCGCATAAAGGGACAGTTTGTTAGAGCAGCAAGAATGGTGACTAAACACCAATACCTGGTTTAGCAATGACAAACTGATATCAGTAAGTTGGTGACCAGTGATTTCAATATTTATGCGTCTGGGCATCTTACTTTTATTGTTATTGTAGAGTAACCTGTGATTGTGAAATAGTGTAGATTCTTAGCTGAAATCCAGTCTACAGCTGACTGCAATTGTTTTGTCAAATCTAGTAGGGGCAGTGGCTGTGTTCTGGTAATCCAGAAGAGTACAGTCATTCATACTTTGGCAGATAAGGAAAGTGTTATTTAAATGTTTGTAGTTATAAATAGATATGCTATTTTTAAACTACTGTTACCTTTTGTCTGTGTAATTACAAAGGTATAGTTGTGTAACTAAACAGATCTCTATCAGATTATCGAAGTTTCAAAACTGCAAAATTCATATGGTTTTGAATGGAGATCACGGTACAGCACAGAACGGGAAATTTACCATTTTTCGCAATGTAGTACAATCTTGCAGTTGGTATATTTAATTAGCAGGGGCTGTGGGGGTGCAGGAAAATATTAATAATAGATTTTTTGATTTTTATTCTTTATTTTTTTATTGTTTGAAGTTCTGAAACTTCAATCATATGGTCTCGGCCATATGAATTTCAAAGTTTCGGAACATCGATAATCTGACATAGATCCAGCTAAATGTACCATAACAGTTGATGTTCGAATGATTACTGCTGCAGTACCCTGAGCTACACAGTTATATCCTGCATAGGATATAACCATAGCTCTCAAACTCTTATGCAAGAAATCTGGACAAAGACTAAAATAATGGGGGGACAACAGCTCAAAAATAGGGACAGCTTTAAATATTGCTCTTATAAACTTAGAAAGTTGTGAGGATAACAAGATTTGAGTTAGCATGCATTTTTCTGAAGGATATGACGTCTGAAACTCAAATTTATATCATTATTTAGTAACTTAATTCCAGAAAACCACACATTTTATGAGGAACACACCATAAATATGAAGCAAGAAATCTAATGGTTGAAAGGTATGGATATAACATCCACCCAGCTTCCAAAGCTTCAGGGCACTTTCCATCCACCCTAACCATTCACTTGAACTGAGATTACTAAAAGACAGATTTGGGTAATGAGCCCTTCAGAACTTTCACTCCAGTGAGAGAGTGAGGCAAAGCCTTGAAGGAATATTTCTAACAGCAAAAAAACAAATATCCACACCTAGCATAAAAAATACAACAAAAAAAGAAAGGGGAAAGAGGGGAGGGCCGAGATACTACAGCAGTTATCATTTTAACATCTACTGTTAGGGTACATTTGCTTGCACAACTGTACTATGTTTTCAGATTGATCACTACTGCAGTAGCCTAACCTTCATGGGTAGATTATTAAAGCTTAGAACAACTGAAAAGTGGACTGAAAAGGTCCAGAAGCCCCTGGAGAATTATCCTAGCAAAGCCTGACCTGTACCTTGGAAAGGAATAAGATTGTAGTGCTTGTATAAAAGTCTGTACAGAGGACCAAGTTGCTTCTTCCAAAATACTTCTAGAGTCCAACCATATTCAAAAATCCATAGATGAAGCAAATGCTGTAGTAGAATCAGCCATGACCCTTGCTTGGATTAGTTTTGTTGTCATGATAATAACAAAAGTTAACATCTGAGGCAATCACTTGGTAATATTTTGTTTTGACACATGTTGTCCCTTTTGCTTACCTTCACAAGAAATGAATAATTAACTGATAGTAAGTTCTGAAAGATTTTGTTCTGCTAAGAAAGTACCTGAGTTGTCTGTGAACATCTAAGGTATGAATCATCATTTCTCCCTCATTTTTGGGTTCAGGGAAGAATGCAGAGAGATGGATAGTTTGGCTTAAAGTAAAGTCAGATGCTACTTTAGGCATAAAAGAAGGATTAGTTCTCAAATAAATCCTGTCTCTGTGGAAAATGTGATAGGTTGATCCACTATAAGAGATTGCAAATCAGATACTCTTTTCGGAGATATCAGAGCAATCAGTAAAAATGTTTTCCATGTTAAGAACCTCAAGTCAGCCAGACCAGCTGGTTCAAATGGAGTAAGTGTTAGCTTCTTTAACATGAAATTAAGATCCCAAGGAAGAGCCGCTCTTTTTCTTGAAGGTCTCTTACACAATAACCCTTTCAAAAACATTGTGATTTGAGAATGCCTTAAAAGATGGTAATCCACAGGCAGACATGCTGAAATAGCTGACAAGTTAACCTTGATAGAGGAGTAAGACAGGCTATATGATACTACCTCACAGAAATATTGTAAAACCACAGAAACACTAGCACTGGATGGATACTGGTTATGTTGATGGCACCAACTAGAAAACTGTCGACATTTGCTTATATATGTATATATGATTTTCTAGTAACAGGCTTTCTTGCCTCTATTAGTACCTGCTACATGTCCCTCAGTAAACAGATGCCTAAAAGTAACTGAGGCCCTATCATCCAGGCAGTTAGCTGAAGTTGTTTAGGGTCAAGATGTATCAAATACCCCTGTTCTTGTGTGAATAAATCCAGTCTTTGAGGAAGCTTGTACTAATTTCCCTGAGCTAGTTCCAAAAGAAGGAACCACTGTTGCCTGGGCCAGAAGGGAGTCACCATAATGATTTGGGGGGATCCCTTCTGAATCTTCAGAAGTAACCTGGATATCAGCAGAAAGAGTGAAAAAGCATAAAGGTACAGTCTGATCCAGTGGATGTGAAATAATTCCTTGGAAGGAGGAATTTCGGCCCACTGCCATCAGTAACCTGTTGAATATCAGAACCCATTCATCTGAAACAATCTGTTGTCAAAGAGTTTAATGGAGATACTTTTTGGAAGGGATAAAGGACTGCCAGAGTGGGAGAGGGGACAAGGCCCTTTATATAGTAATTCTGGCTTATTTGGCTATCCTTTATTGTTGGGAGTTCCTGCTCTTTTTTTGGAACCTCTTTGCCGTTGTTTTTTTAAACATCTGCTTACCAACATTTTGCTGAGATTTCCTATTCTGTTTCATGCCAGAACTGGAGCAGAGTATCCCTTGGAAAATTTGGAGAAGGGCTGGAAAATCTGAGAGATTCCGTGTATCAACTTGCCTTTCTCATCACATTTATTGATAATCTCTGCACAAGAAGGTCCAAAAACTAAATCTCTATCCAAAGCATTAGACCTTCTAGGAGGTTCTGAGAATGCAGCCAGACAAACCTCCTCAACACATTACTAGTGGCAACAACCCTGGATGTAGTATCTACAGAGTCATAAACACACTTTAAAGAATGATTAGTGACCTGAGATATAGAAGAAACCAAAGCAGATTTTCCTCACTGGAGGGAGGGAACTGCAAATAAAATATTCCTCATACTTTCACAATTACTCAGAATAACCTTTAACATATAAGCCAACAACTTGAAAAGAAGCAAACACTTTCCCCCCAGACTTATTTGTTTTACCATCCTTGCCAGAAGGAGAAGATTTAGAGTTAACAAAATGCTTGGCAACAAAGTTACAGATGCTGGGTCAGGTGTATAAAAATTTAAAAGACTGAGGAACTGTTCAGAGAAAGGCAGTGAAGAATTCTGAAACCCGCATGAAAGTTGAAATTGCTGTGAGTTTTAATAGTTGATAAACTAGCCCCCCTCATTAAATAAACTCACTAAAAAATTCTAGAACAGATTGAATTGGAGCTGAGAAGAGGTCTATCTGATTCTGCTCTGCCAAATAAACAAACCTTTTTCCATTTAATCCTGTAGCATTTCCTAGCTGAAGATTTATGGGAAAATAAAAGTATGAAACGGACAAGGGAAGACAACATTGGTTGCCTGGCTATGAAAGGAAATAGGGGAGTTGGAGGATAAGCATACAGAAGACTGGGGGACCAATCATGGAATAGAGAATCCCTAGGTGATTCCCCCAGTGGGATCAGGGCAACAAAGCTGCTGCACTTGTTTAGGGGAGATTCAAAAAGATCACAATAAGGCTGGCCCCACTGACTGAAAATAATTTCCGTCACTTTGTTGTTCAGAGACCCCTTGTGAGGTAGCAAGATGGACCTGCTCAGTTTGTCTGCTATCATGTTGGACATTCCTGGAATAAGCGGTTGGAGGATATCACTCATTGCCACACTCTGAGGGCTTTCTGACACAGGTGATAAGATCTGGTTCCCCCTTGTTTGTTGATGTAGCAAACTACTGACATGTTGTCTGTCTGGACTGCAATTGTCCTGAGAGGGAGAGAGCCTTGGAATTCTTGTAACACCAAAAGCACCACTCTCATCTCCAGAACATCGAGATGAAAGTTAGCCAGCTGTGAAAAAGGAAAGAAAAAACAAAATTGGCGAGTCTCGGAACGTTTCCAGACTTGATGACCACATAGAATGGAAGCAACATCCGCAGGCTGGAGCCTGCTGTCTCGCGGGGAAGGACGTGTTATTGAAGCAAGCTGCTGCAGGCAAACAGCATGGGACACCAGGTGTGTGTGTGTGTGTGTGTGTGTGTGTGTGTGTGTGTGTGTGTGTGAGAGAAATGCCCCAGTTGATATATACTGGTGGCTACAGAGAACTCAGATGGTAGTGGCTCAGGCTTGAACCCTGTACCTTGGGTGCAGGTAGCAAGAGCCTGAATTCCCTACCCACCACCATTGGTGAAAACTTTGCAGATTTTTGCCTCATATTTTTGTTCTATTCTGTTCCTTATAAAATCTGTGGATTTTTAATGCAGTACATAGTTGGTGCAGTGGTAGCATTGTTGCCTCACAGCTAGAGGTTCTTTGGTTTGATTCTTGGCTGGGGTGCCTTCTGCATGGAGTCTGCATGTCCTCCCTGTCTTTGTTTGGAAATAGCGGTACTAAGGTACTTGATACTTTACTTGGACATATGACACAGCTGGTGGATTTACTGGAGCCGATTTGTTACTCTCTCTTAAGGTCCTCCCTGAATCTACAATTCCAGGAAACCAGGAGGCGGGACCTGTAAGGGGTGGCATTGGCGGTTGTAAAAGTAAATGTACTGGTGAAGCAAGTTATTTTCCTAAAACTGTTTCATTTGATCCTAAGTGAACACCGGAGTGTTTGAAACACAGGGAAGTGAGCCCAGCAATTGTATTTGATGAAAGGGACAACGCTTGACGAGTTAGAAGTTAGAGGTGATTCTGACATTGTTTTAAATAAAAACACTCTACACAGCTCTAATAACTTAGATGGCTGGTTAAAGGAAAGTGTTTCTTTTGACAATATTGTTCAAACTGCAGGTGAGGCACATGCCAACACCTATGCTAACAATTTGAACAAACTAAATGATTTACTGCACAAATTTAAAGTTTTAAGCGTGGACAATGCTTATCTTAATGACTGTTTGCGCAAGAGAGTTGTACCGAAAGGATTAAGGATATACAGATACCCGAATAATGTTATAGAAGGTTCGGACTTTCACAAGGACTTGTTAAAAATTTTTGACAACTGTGGTTTTGATATTTTGCATGCAATAATCAAACAAAATGATTTGACCATGGTTAATTTGAATGAAAGGATTAACAGAATTAACAATTGTTTATTAAATGACCTAATGTTTACTGTTGAAAAAGAAGTATTTTGAGATAAGAAAGCAAATTGATGACAAAATTAATGTTATTATCAATAGGAAAAAAATGTAAAATGTTAAGGGACATATCTGAATATGAACATAACACACATTACCTCAGAACAAGGAGTTTTACAGATCATGTTAACAGTGACCAAGATTTTTTTAGGGGTAGAAACACTGAGGGGAAAAACAACCCTAATTACTATCAGTGTGACATGTAGGTTTATGTTAATAAAGACATAGATAATGGTCCTGGGGATATTGCTGACCCTCTAGGGTATCCACTCCCCTCCCGCCGTTCCGAGAGGTTGATTAACAAAACAACCTATCAGAGGGGGAACTGGAATGGGTGGAACAACAGAGGGAGCTATCAGAAATATTGAATGATGAATATTTAAATAATGATGTGGGCGAAGTATCAGATTTGGAATCTGATGAAATAACATCTAAAGGCACCATGCTTATTTTTAACGGGTATACCATTTTTATCTATAGTAACTTGGATATTAATAAAGAATTTTTTAGTTTATTTATTAAAGGTTTTAAATTTGTATCAAGAAGGAAATGTGATATTAGTAAAGTATTGATTGACCTTAAATGACTTCCGCGGTGGTGGTGTTGCGGTAGCATTGTCGCCTCACAGTAAGACGCTGTCAGGTTTGACTCTCAGCTAGAGCATCGTCTGCGTGGAGACATGCGTGAATGGGTGTACCTTCGTTGAAGGTTGTGCGTCAGGTCTGGCAACTCGGCACGTAAAAATCTACTGCCAATCATTAGCGGACTGGGGTTCCGCTGTGGCGATCCCTAACCGGGAAAAGCCGAAAGACACAACATTGATTGACCTTAAATGTTTGTACGAAAGAAAAATATGGAATTAATATTTAAATCAACTAATGTGGGTGACGGTTCTTTAAAGAGAAAAAGTACTTGGAACCCTCCACTACACCCGCAGTTAAAAAACTTCGAGTTCCTGGTAGAAAATAGACCCAGGAAAGAGTTGGCCAACAATAGGGTTTGGTCTAATTTATCCAAAGAGGAAAACTATGTTTTGAATGTATTGAAGGAAAACAAGTTTGTTAGGGTTATGAAACCTGACAAGGGAGGGAGTACTGTTATTATGGATTCCATCATATACGAAAGTAAAATGATGGGGCTTTTGCAGGATGAGGACAAATATTCCAAGGTTTCGATGAATGAAATCAATATTGCCAGTATAAACATTTTTATTACTTTAAATGATTTATTATTGGAAGGCACTATTGATATTGACACTTTTAATTTTTTATATAACAAGGAACCTAGAGTACCTAGTATTTTTGGGATTCCTAAGACCCATAAAAGTATATATGATCCGCCAATGAGACCAATTGTGGCAACTAGCCAATCTGCCACTGCAGCAATAGCCAAATATTTGGATGTAAAGTTGAAGGAATTTTCCTTGAGTTCCCAGAATATACTTGAGGATTCTTGGGATTTCCTTAGGAAGATTAGGAATGACTTGTTTTCTGACCAAGTTATGTTTGTAACTATTGACATAGTGGATTTGTTTACATCAATTCCTCATGTTGAAGGGTTGGAATTCTTAACGGAGGGTCTTAGGAACCATGGGAAGTTTAATGATAGGGACACTTATTTGATTAACACCCTGATGGAAATAGTATTAAAGAATAATTTCCTTTATTTTGAAGGAGAGCTTTATCGTCAAGAAAAAGGTGTGGCAATGTGTGCAATGTGTGCACAGACATATGCAAATCTGGTGCTTGCATGGTGGGAACATTTATATATTTTTAACTCTACATACAAAGAAAATTGGGTTTTGTATTGTCGGTTTTTGGATGATATTTGTATTTTTTGGACAGGAGGGATGGATAAGTTTGTTGAATTTATGCAATATATTGCAACCACTACTAAGTTTTTGAAATTTACTTATAAATGTGGATTTAATTCTACTGATTATTTAGATGTTAAAATTACAAAAGATAAGGAGAATAAAAGTTTAAATCAGAGGTTTTTAGAAAACATACTTATTGCAATTCATTCCTTCATTTCAATAGTGCACATCCAATTGCTCAAAAGAGGAGTATTGTTAAAGGTCAGCTTGTAAGGGGCAGCAGGATGACCTCAGAAGATTCATTTTTCTTGAGGGAAGTGTATTTATTGGAAAATATGTTTTTGGAAAGGGGTTACCCTACTGACATGATTAGAGAAACTGTTGAGGAAGTGTTCCTACATAGGCATGATAGATTTGCACCAATACTAGGGGTTGATGAGGTTAAAACAGGTGAAGAAGTGACTACAAATAAGAATACTGGGTACGAAAATATTTTCGTACTTGATTATAATGAGGATAGTAACAGAATCCCTCAAGGATGAATGGGGGAGATTTAGTGCCCTATCCGACTTGGACCTCCATTTTGATATACCTATAAAATTTGTTTACAGGAAAGGAAGAAATATAAAAAATATTTTAGAAAGTAATGGTGGAAGTAAAAGGAAAGTTAAAAGAACAGGAACCTATAAATGTGGAGGGTGTCCACAATGTCCCCACATACTCAATAAATCAGAGGTGTATATTACCTGTCGTAATAAAAACATTTTAGCAATAGTTTATAGTAATTGTGAAACAAAAGGGCTAGTATACCTTGTGATATGTGAGAACTGTGAATGTTTTTATGTGGGGAAAAAGTGAGAGGTGTTTAAGGTGTAGGATTTATGAACACCTATATATGTTTCTTTCGGCTTTTCCCGGTTAGGGGTCGCCACAGCGGAACTCCTGTCCGTTAATGATTGGCAGTTGATTTTTACATGCTGTGTTGCCAGCCCTGATGCACAACCTTCAACGAAGGTACGCCCATTCATGCATGTCTCCATGCAGAAGACGCTCTAGCTGAGACTCTAACAGGACAGCGTCTTACTGTGAGGCGACAACACTACCGCAGCACCACCAATTTATGAACACCTATATGACATTAAAAAGGGAAACGCAAAGAATGCTTTATTTAAACACAGTGAGGTTAGTGGACATAGAATATTTAAATTCTTAGTTATAGAGGTGGTCCAGAAGGATGCCAGAGGGGGGCCACGGGAAACACAACTGGGATACCGTGAGGTTTATTGGCAGTTGGTTTTAGAAGCAAATAAATGGCCCGGTTTAAATTATATGATATCCCTGGCACCCGTTTTAAAGTTACGGGCTGCCAAATTATAGATTCTATGCCTTATCACACTTTATGTTTATTCAAGGATGTTTTCCACATATTTTTCTTAAAAGGTTTCCAAACTATTTATACTACATTACATATAATTGGTACTATTTATTTATTTATATATTTATATTCTTATAAATATATTTATTACTAGGATTTTATGGTTTTAAGCATACATTAATGTTTTAAGGTGCCCATCAGATTTTCATGATAGACCTGCATTTATTTGTTTAAGTACATTTATATTTATTTTTACATTTTTATATGCAATTGCTTATTGGTATTTGAATATGCTTGCAGACTTGTGGATGCCATGAACTTATTTGATCTAGTAGCAGACAGCATTTTTCATTATATGGCTTCTTATGTTACACTTGCTTTATTCATGTTTATACAGAAAGCATACTGCATACATAGTATAAATTTTTGCAACACTATATGTATTCAAGTGTCACTAAACAATGTTAATTGGTTTCTTATGGGATTAATTGCACGCAATTCATGTAATTGGCAACCTTATTTAAGGTATAAATTGTTGGTTGGTTTGTATTCTGAGGAAGTTGTGGATGAAAACGTACTGTTTGATTCTCCAGTGTTAAGTATTATTGTTTGCTGTGTTTTAATAAACTTTTTCGGGTCAATGGCTGTCCAAGTGCTCTTATTTTTGGTTTTGAGTACTCGTTTGGGCACTTTTCCTTTTCTGGTTTATTGCTCCCTGTGTTTGTGTGGGTTTCCTCTGGTGCTCTGGTGTCCTCCCATGTTACAAAGGCATGTGTCTGGGGTGTTTCTCCCTGGGCCTCTGCTGAAAATTGGCTTTTGTTCCAAGTCAGACTTTCCTGGTTAACAAATGTTAAATAAATAAAAATGACAGGCATTCAAATTTCAGACTTCATATTCTTCAGAAAGTACATGGTAACACAAATCCTTTTATTCTAGCAATTTTCTAAGTTTGTAAGATGAATATTTGAAATTTGTCTCTATTTTTGGGACTGTAGTCCCCCATTATGAGCTTTGTGCAGGTTTTTTGTGTTAAGGTTGACATCTATGGTGAGAACTGAATTCCCTGAATATGTTTGGGGGCTGTATTCACCCATTACTGTCTTTGTCCAGGTGTTTTGTGCTAAGAGGGTGACAGCTATGGTGAGAACTGAATTCACTGAATATGTTTGGAGGCTGTATTCCCCCATTATTGGCTTTGTCCAGGTGTTTTGTGCAAAGAGGGTGACAGCTATGGTGAGAACTGAATTCACTAAATGGTAGACATTTAGGTTTCAGTCTTCCTCTCTTTCACAAAACAGCTGATTTGGCATAGTGGTATGTTCATAGGTTCATAGGTAGGTACTAGGCTATCGGCCCAAGTGCCTACGTAAGCCTAGCCAGCAAGGTTCCATAGCTTACTCCACCCAAGAAAGTTATTTTCCTGTGCCACTGTCCAGCAGAGACACAGAAGTGATTCCCGGGGTGTATTTCCTATTTCCCATCCACTCATCAAGATTTTTCTTGTAGAGTGCTAATGAAGAACTTTGCTTGACATAGATGGGTAGCTTGTTCCAGAGTATAGGAAGTCTCTGGGACAGGAATCTATCCCTCTAGTGTATCCTGTTTATTGTGGTGACAAGGTTTAGGTCCCTAGAGCGTGTAGCTAGGAGGGATTGGGATTTCTTTAGGTGTAGCATGTCCAACATTTTGAGTGTATTTTGAGTGTTTTTGAGTGTATTTTATTGATATTAAGTAATCTGCATGGGTAACTGAATTGTTTTTGAGTGTATTTTATTGATATTAAGTAATCTGCACGGGTAACTGATTTGTTTGCAGTTAAAAGCATTCTGTATCTTTACAAATCCTTATCTGTTTAAAAACTTTAATTTTGTGGCTTTCTGTAGTGCTTACTGTGTCTGTAGGCTAATAGCTTTAGTATTGTCCCCACCCTTCCTCCCTATTGGTGTCTTGCTGTTATACTTGATGGCTTTGCAGTTGCCCGCACCTACTGTAAATCTGATCTGGGACACTCCTCCCAGTCTAGTGTCATTAGCTCATTCTACCTAATACAGAGAGAACATTTGATAAGGCCTTCTCTGTTTCTCCTTTTTCCCTTTCAAAAATAAATAAATAAATAAATATTTTTTTTGCCTGAATCTCCTTGTGTTCTGACTGTGCTTCTCAAACATTTTGGAAATATAGAGTATATTTTAGAGCATTTATTATAACTGTAATTGCCTTAATATTGCTACAACTCAAGTGCTCTGGGTTGCACTGCATCTGAAGTGTTTGTGTGTTTTAGCTGCTTTTCTGTATATATAGACTTATCTGTATATGTAGACTAGCTACTTATTCTGCTGTGTTACTGCCTCTTAAATCGTTTTTAAGTTGTGCACTTGCCTTGCTTCATTTAAAAAGTTTTAAATTGCTAATTTTGTAGAGTTTTAATTGCATTTACTGTTTAGGACTACACACTCAGCTTTGCTTGTCTCAGGACTTTATTTTCTGTGCTCAGAGCTATCCAGACCTTGCTGTGGTAGAGGGAAGTCCTACTGCCTACCAGTGGGACTGGTGAGCATTGTACTGCCTATCTAATGCTAGAGGAGTGGTTTCCAGCACTGAAATTGTAATTTTATTAGCCATTTTGGGCTGATTTGTATCCCTTTCAACTTTCTGTCTTAAAAACGCGTGTGTTTGCACATTTTTCACATCGTGCAGCACTGTGAGGCTACAGTTAAACTATTCCAGGTGCCAGAAAGTCTGCTCTTCAAATTTCCCCTTAAAACTAGCTGGTTTCTCAGTAGTAGCACTAAAATCTGAACCCCTGTGACTAGCACTTGCTCTAGAACCTGCTGGAAAGAACTAGGAAGCCTGAAACTGATACAAGCACTCAGCTCTCCTTGTCAATAAGGATAAATTAATTATAGGCACTAAACAGCCTATAATTGCAAAGTACCTTGCAAAGGTAAGGGAAAACAGCTCTTAAACTTTACAAAAAAGCACCTAAACAGGCATGTCCAAGGGTCAGCTTCCGGTGATTTCTCCTGTCCACCTGGTGAATCTGGGCATACTGGGGCAATGTGGCAACTGCCTCATGCACACAGACAATCTTCTCCTCCTACCACCCAACACTACAACCTGCGAGAGATGCACTTACATAGCCAAACTGGAAGCAAAGCTCTCTCCGGCCAAGATTGTACAAGACAGTCAAGAAGAGAAGGTTAACATCTGCATTACACCTCAAGCAACTCATAGCCCTTCAAAACCCACACCATCCACACCCACACATAGCAACACTAAATCCACATATGCGGAGGCCCTTAACATTAACCTGCCCAAGCAACAAGGACCTCCGAAGCCAAAATGCAAACAAACACCAGTCACAACCAAAGTGACACATAGCTCACAACACCAGTGTGCCAGCCAACAACAGCCCCAAAGGCAAGACAATGTACCCAACATTTTAGTCATAGGTGACTGTATAGTCAGGCACACTGATGTCCCACTCACCAAGCTGAACAAGGAGAAAATTACAGTCAGCTGCCTGTCGGGTGCCATCATCCGCCACATAACGCACGCACTCAAGTCACTCCACAACAAGTACAAATATGACTCTGTCATTGTCCATGCTGGAGTGAATGACTTGAGACATACCTCCCTGGACTACATGAAAAGAGACATGGAAGAGCTCTTGGATCATGTGACCCTGGCAGGTATGACCCTAGCCCTGAGTAGCATCCTGCCTTCGCCCAGAATGATACCACAGTATAAGGACAAAATGATTGACTTCAACAATTGGCTAAGCTTCTGCTGTCATTCAAAGGGGATCCAGTATTTGTCTGCCTGGGAAGACATGATTGACAAGCCACGATGCTTTGCCAGAGGTGGTCTGCACCTGTCAACCCTAGGATTCAGGCTACTGGCTAAAGCTCTTGCCACCCCTATAGTGCCTTTTTTAGGCAAGGTTCAAAGGATAAAACCACCACCATAACATATATAAGCATGCAAAATCTGAAGGTAATGCTACTCAATGCTAGAAGTCTAAACCTCAAAATGCTCTCTCTCGAGGCACTCCTAAAAATGGAGAACATCGATATCTGTGCAGTAACTGAGACCTGGTTCAAGGCTCCAGAAAGCACCCCTACAATACCAGGCTACAATTCTTACCACACATTTCAGCCACAAAACCAAGACCAAAACACTAAAGGTGGAGGAGTGTCCATATTCACTAAGGATATTCACACCTCCAGGCTAGTTGTCCAACACAATGCATCTGAAATTCTCCAGGTGCAACTAACACTAGGTAAGACTGCAATCCAAATTGTAACTTGCTACAGATCCCCCACCATGCCCCAAAATTCTCACTACACCTTTCTAAACATACTGGAAAATATTAAGATACAACCAAACACCCTAATACTGGGTGATTTCAACTACCCTGCCATTAACTGGGAAAACCACTCGGGTACTAATTCCTTTTCCCAACGGTTCTTGGAATTCATAAATTCCAGCGCCCTGGATCAACTAATCCATTGTCCCACCAGTGGCTCCAATATCCTAGACCTGGTCATTACCAACATGGGAGATAGATGCTCCACACCAGTGGTCACCCCCTCATTGGTCAGGTCTGACCATAAGCAAATCATCCTTGACATCCACATCCCACCCCTACTCCCACCCCCTAGTAAGGAAACCTCCTTAAAAACTTCTCCAAAGCCAACTTCATGCTACTGAAGTCAGAAGTGACAAACTTCACAACACCCACGCAGAAGGGATCTGGAAGTTCGATTGCAGAATCCTACACTAAGGCACTGTATGAGCACATCCACTCGTGCATGAATCGTGCCATCCCAAATAGAACCAAGATGTTCTTCTCCAAAAAGAGGAAGCCAATCTGGTGGTCCCCTGCTATAAACAAACTATACAGCAGAAGGAAGAAACTGTTGCAGAAAAGAGGAAAATCCCAGGATGCAAAAAACTCCCTCACCAGCCTCAGTAAGAAGCTGAGATCCTTCATAAAATCCTCAAAAGCTAGTTATGAAAATAAAATTGCCAAAGATTCCAAAGACAACCACAAGGCATTCTATAGTTATGTCAAGAATCTAAATGGCAATGCTCAGATCTGTTCTGAGCTACAACAGAATGGCATTAAATATACTGATCCCAAGGATATTGACAATATCCTGGCAGATCGATTTAGTGCTAACAACACCCCACTTTCACCCCCTAAAGGGCCCATCTCAATACCAAAAGATTGCCAAATTCCGATAATCACGGCCACACAGGTAGAAACCACACTCTCCAAAGCTAAGAATACAGCATCCATGGGACCAGATGACATCCCAGGCTGTGTACTACATGAACTACAAAATGAACTGGCACCTCACCTAATTGTCATTTTTAATCATAGCATCACCTCAGACTTTGTGCCCACTGAGTGGCGCACCACTACAGTTATCCCGCTCCACAAGGGAAGATCTGCCTTGGATCCAGGGAACTACCGTCCCATCAGTCTGACAAGCCTGAACTGCAAAGGCATGGAACGCATTATCATGGAACTTATAAGCAAAGACATTGGCAACCTTCAAACACTGGACCCCACCCAGTTTGGGTTTGTGAAGGGCCGATCTTGTCTCCTGAATCTGATTGACTTCTTCGAATCAGTCTCCAGAGCTGTGGATGAGGGTAAAGCGGTCCACACAGCCTATCTGGACCTCGCCAAGGCCTTTGATATCATCCCCCATTCTGGAATCATAGATAAACTTACTAAGCTGGGCATAAATCCCTATGTCACTCGATGGGTTGCCAACTGGCTTACTGACAGAACCCAGACTGTAAAAGTAGCTGACTTCAAATCCAGCTCCAGACAAGTGACAAGTGGAGTACCTCAGGGTTCAGTCCTGGGACCACTCTTGTTTGGCATCTACTTCTCTGAAGTACAGGCCAACACTAAGGGACTCTGGCTAACAAAGTTTGCAGATGACTGCAAACTGGGAGCCATTATTGAATCCCTAAATGATGTGGATATTCTACAAAAGTGCCTTACAGAAACAGATGCCTGGTGCCAGAGCCATGGGCTCAAGCCTAATGTCAAGAAATGTATAGTTATCCCCTTTGGAAAAAAACATGTACCCATGAATTATCACATAGGTGGCAGGACACTAAACATCGAAAGTGTGATGAGAGACTTAGGGACACAGGTGGACAGTGGTCTCACTTTCAATAACCACATCACCACAACAGTCAGGAAATCCTTCTATGTGGCACACCTCATCACTAAGGGCTTTTCATCCAGAAAAAAGGAGGTCATTGTCCCACTGTACTCAGCCCTCATTAGAACCATTATAGAATATAATGCCCCATTTGGTATGTACCTCACAAGACATCTGCAACAGCTGGAAAGGCCACAGAAATACCTCACTAAAAGAATCACAGGCCTAAAGCAGATGCCATATGCTGACCATCTAAAAAAACTCCAGCTATACTCTGTGGCATATCGTCTACTCAGAGGCGATCTCTGCTTAACATACAAGGCCATTTCAAACCCTGAGCTGTTGGACATGCTCCACTTAAATAAATCCCAATCCCTCAGAGCCACACGCTCCAGGGATCTAAACCTTATCATCACAATGAACAAAACATGTTGGAGAGATAGGTTCCTGACCCAGAGACTCCCCATACTCTGGAATAGACTGCCCATACATGTCAAGCAGAGCACCTCACTGGCCCTCATCAAATGGAACCTTGATGATTGGATGGGAGATAGGAAATTCACCCCAGGGATCATGTCAGTCGCCCTGCTAAACAGGGGCCCAGAGAAGTAAATACTGTGGGAAGAAATATCCAGGGAATTGTTATGGCTAGGCTTGTACAGGCCTTAGAGCCGATAGCCTAGTACCAATCTATGAACGTATGAACAGCTCTGGGTTTGACATAGCTTTATATGTTAGGCAGAGATCACCTCGGAGTAAGCGATATGCTATGGAGTAAAGCTGGAGTTTTCTGAGGTGGTCAGTGTAGGGCATTTGTTTGAGGCCAGTAATCCTCTTTGTGAGGTACTTCTGTGGCCTTTCCAGCTGCTGCAGATGTCTTGTGAGTTACATTCCAAAAGGGGTGTTGTACTCTATAATGGGTCTAATGAGTGACGAGTAGAGTGGAAAAATTACCTCTTTTTTCCTGGATGAGAACCCTTTTATGATGAGGTGTGCCACATAGAAGGACTTCCTGACTACTGTTGCAATGTGAATATCAAAAGAAAGACTACTGTCCACCTGGGTCCCAAGGTCTCTTATCACGCATTCAGTGTTAAGTAGATTGCTGCCTATGTGGTAGTTCATGGGTACAGAGTTTTTAATAAAGGGGATGACACTGCACTTTTTGGCATTGAGCTGAGGCCATGGCTATGACACCAGGCATCTGTCTCAGTGAGGCCCTTCTGTAGGATGTCCACATCATTTGGGGACTTAACTATGGCTCCTAGTTTGCAATCATCTGTGAACTTCATTAGCCACAGGCCTTCTGTGTTAGCCTGTACTTCAGAGAAGTAGATACCAAACAGGAGAGGTCCCAGGACAAAACTCTGTGGTACTCCACTTGTCACTGGTTTGAGGTCAGATTTGGAGCCTGCAACTTTTACAGTCTGGGTTCTGTCAGTGAGCCAGTTGGCAACCCATCTTGTGACATAGGGATTTATACCTAGATTAGTGAGTTTAGCTATAATTCCAGAAAGGGGGATGGTGTTGAAAGCCTTGGCGAGGTCAAGATAGGCTGTGTGAACCAACTTACCCTCATCCACGGCTTTGGTGACTGCCTCAAAGAAGTCGATCAGGTTCAGGAGGCATGATCTGCCTTTCACAAACCTGAACTGGATGGGATCCAGAGTTTGGAGGTTACCAATGTCTTTGTTTATGAGTTCCATGATGATATGTTCCATGGCCTTGCAGACCAGGCTCGTCAGGCTAATAGGTCAATAGTTCCTGGGATCAGTGGTGGCTCCCCCTGTGTGGAGTGGGATAACTGTTGCTGTGTGCCATTCAGTGGGCAAAAAGCCTGATGCGAGGCTGTTATTGAACATGGTGCTTAAGTGGGGAGCCAGTTCATTTTGAAGTTCGTGTAAAACGCAGCCTGGGATGTTGTCCGGTCCCATGGATGCTGTGTTTTTGGCTTTAGAGAGTGCAGCTTTTACCTGCATAGTTGTGATTACAGGGACTCTGCATTCTTCCTGTATAGATATGGACCCTTTAGTGGGTGAGAGGGGGGTAAAGTTAGCACTGAACCTATCTGCCAGGATGTTGGCAATATCAGTTGGTTCTATAATTTTTGTGCCTTTGTGCTGTAACTCAGAGAAGATCTGGGTGTTGCTATCTATATTCCTGACATAGCTATAGAATGCCTTGTGGTTGTCCTTGGATTTAGTGGTGATTTTGTTTTCGTAGCTAGCTTTGGAGGATCTTATAAGGGATCTCAGCTTCTTACTGAGGCTGACCAGGGAGCTCCTCCACTCATGGGATTTTACTCTCTTTTGCAACAGTTTCTTCCTTCTGTTGTACAGTTTGTTTATGGCAGGGGACCACCAGATTAGCTTCCTTTTTTTGGAGGATAGCGTCTTGGTTCTGTTTGGGATAGCACGATCCATGCACTCATGTAAGTGCTTATAGAGTGCATTTGTGTAGGATTCAGCAGTCATAACTGTATTGTCCATCTGCATGGGTGTCATGAAGTTCACCACTTCTGTCTTAAGAAGCATGAAGTTGGCTTTGGAGAAATTTTTTACTGTGGTTTCCTTAATGGGGAGCGGGATGTGGATATCAAGGGTGATAAGCTTATGGTCGGATCGGACCAAGGAGGAGTTGACTTCAGGTGTGGAACACCGGGTCACTCATGTTGGTAATGACTAGGTGTAGGATATTGTTGCCCCTGATGAGGGTGTGGATAAGTTGATCTAGGGCATTGGAGTTTATGAATTCCAGAAAGCGGTGAGCTAAGGAGTTGGTACACGAGTAGTTTTCCCAGTTAATGGTGGGGTAGTTGAAGTTACCCATTATTAGGGTGTTTGGTTGAACCCTAATATTTTCCAGTACATCAAGAAAAGAGGAGTGGGAATCCTGGGGCATGGTGGGGGATCTGTAGCAAGCTACAATTTGGATTGCAGTTTTGCCCAGAGTTAGTTGCACTTGGATAACCTCGGCTGCATTATGCTGAGCAACTGGCCTGGAGGTGTGGATATCCTTAATGAATATGGACACACCTCTGCCTTTGGTGTTTCGGTTCAGGTTACATGGCCGAAAAGTGTGGTATGAGTTATAGCCTGGTAGTGCAGGGGTGCTCTCTGGAGCCTTGAACCAGGTCTCAGTCACTGCACAGATATCAATGTTCTCCATTTTAAGGAGTGCCTTGAGTGAGTGCATTTTGAGATTTAGACTTCTAGCATTGAGTAGCTTTACCCTCAGTTTTTGCTTGCCTGTTCCTGTTATGGTGGTTAATTTGTTATTTGAACCCTGCCTAAAAAAGGCACTATAGGGGTGGCAAGAGCCTTAGCCAGTATTCGGAATCCCAGGGGTGACAGGTGCAGGCCATCTGTGGCAAAGTCAATCAATTTGTCCTTGTACTGTGGTATCATTCTGGGCGATGGCAGAATGCTACTCAGGGCTAGGGTCATACCTGCCTGGGCTACAAAATCGGAGAGCTCTTCCATGTCTCTTTTCATGTAATCCAGGGAGGTACATCTCAGGTCATTCACACCAACATGGACAATGACACAGTCATATTTGTACTTGTTGTGGAGTGACCAGAGTGCGTGGGTTATGTGGCTGATCCTGGCACCTGACAGGCAGCTGACAGTAACTTTCTCCTTGTTTAGCCTGGTGAGTGGCACATCAGTGTGCCTGACTATAGATTCACCTATGACTAGTGTGTTGGGTATGTTGTTTTGCCTTATTGGCTGTGGTTGAGTGGCACACTTAGTCTGTGGGCTATGTGTCATTTGGGTTGTGTTGGGGAATGGAAGCTGCTTGCGTTTCTGCTTTGGAGGTCTCTGTTGCTTAGACAGATTATTATTGAGAGCTTCCGCAAATGTGTTTGTGTTACTATGTGTGCATTTTGGTGGTGTAGATTTAGTGAGACTATGTGATGAGTGTGGTGTGGTGCAAATGTTTACCTTTTCCTCATGACTGTCAAGTTCAGTCTTGGTTGGACAGAGATGTACCTCCAGTTTGGCTAGATAAGTGCATCTCTCACAGGTTGTAGTGTTGGGTGGTAGGAGGAGAGGGTTGTCTGTGTACATGAGGCAATTTCTACATTGCCTCAAGATGCCCAGATTCATCAGATAGACAGGAGAGAACACTGGGAGCTGACACTTGGACATGCCTGAATAAAAAAACTATTTTCCTCTAGATAAGTGAGGAAAGTGAGTACAAGAGCTGTTTTTCTCTAAGCAAGTGAGAAAAGTAAGTACAAAAACTGTTTTCCTCTAGGTAATGAGGAAGATTGAGTGCTGTAGTAATTAGTAGCTTATTTAGTGCTTACAAGTTCTGAACAAGTGCTCAGCATGAATAAGCAAATTTAAGTGCTAAAACTAAGAATCTGTATCTGCACTAGATGAGTTACAGGACAGAAACAAGTGCAAATGCAGGCTTTCAAATCAGAAAGTTGAGAGAGATGGAAGATTTCCCAAACGGCCAATAACTACAATTTCTAGGCCAGAACCACTCCTTATGTGGTAGACAGGTTACCTAGTGCTTACCACTTCCACTGATAAGCTAGAAGGCTTCCCTCCAACACAGAAAGGCTTGGGGGGCTCAGAAGCTTACATGCAGTCCTGGATACAGCAAATCTGTATCTGGAACACTAGTTACAGGAAAGGTAGGAAACAGATTTACAGTTTTTTTTTTTTACAGAAAAGTAGCAAAAACAGTAGTAACAACAATTCACGTGCAGTGCAAGCTAGCACACTTGAGTATTCAGCAATATTAGACCAAACACAGTTTAAAAAATGCATTTTGGCTTTTTCCAGATTTTGTGTGCTGCAAAGTTGAGAGATACAGCTGAGTGTCTAGTAGATTTTACAAGGAGCTGAGAGCTGCAGGGGAAGAGAAGTTTAGTGCTGCTTATGTGAGTCTGCTTGCAATGTTAATAGCACAACAGGTAGTGTACTTGCTTTTGATGCAGAAGGCTGTGGGGTCTACTCCCACAACATGTAGATGCATTGCTGATACTGTGTTGTAAAGGGGGTGGATGCTGCAGTCCTTTTTGGCAAAGATACCTAGTAACTATGAAGCTGTTATCAGTTTGCCATCCATTCCCTTTTGCAATATTACTAGCTTATCATTTTTTTATGTAATATAGGCAATTTATTCCTCAAGGGCAACAGACACTTTATTCGTAGATGAAACAATTCCTAAAATGGAAGTGTAGCCTCATAAATAATGGCATTATTTATTAAGAAATATCATAAGGAATCAGTTATTGTAAATATTCCAAGCATATAATATTAACATGGGTTATTAGTTTAAGAAGAGCACTGTATAGATATATTTCAAAAGATTCAGGTCATATATTCCACAGCTGCTCTGGAATGGAAGTGAAGTCCCTTTTAAGATTGACATTCTATGATAAAATTATATATTATGCTCAGCTGTTAATCTTGTTCCAAGCATAAAAAAAGGCTTTGTTTTAAGACACAGCGTTATGTAGCTAATTTTCTAGCTTAACTTAGATTATATGTATGCCACAGTTAACAGAAGAAAAAGGGTGCAAACATTTCTTGGTCAAAATCAGTCACTAGATGTGAAGAAAAAAGTCAGTGAAGCTTGCTGTATACACTTACTCTCACTGTCACTCAGCTTTAGCAGTTATTTAATTGGGTCAAGCTGGGTTACCTTATCGGCTTGATGTATCATCATCGGTAACTCCTGTAAGTTATAGCTTTACTAGTAGAGTGCATGACTTTCAATTACCTCATTGCTATGTTTATTAGCAGTATTAATACCTTTGGGACTAACTACAGTTGTAGGAAACATGATAATATAATAGGAGGGGATTGGAATTCAGTTATTGACCCAAACATAGACCGCACTAGTAATTCTAGCTCACAAAACTTAAAAGCGTTGACAGCCATAGGAGAATTCATTACCTACTTTTGCTTAATAGATCCCATCTCATTTGATGAAGATCAGGGGGTAAATACTTTATACACATATTTTTCTAAATGTCATAATTCCTGGTCAAGAGTAGATTTTTTTCTCATTTCAGAGACTCTGTTGGAAGTAGATATTAAATTCTCTAAGGATCCAAGGTATTTTTCAGATCACTCAAAACTTACTCTACAAATAAACCCCCCAAACAAACTGAAAAGGGAACCTAAGTATAAAGAAAAAATGATAAATTTCAACAATTGGCTAAGCTTCTAGTGTCATTCAAAGGGGATCCAGTGTCTATCAGCCTGGGACAACATGCTCGACAAGCCGCGTTGCTTCATAAGAGACAGCTTGCACCTGTCACCCCTAGGCTTTCGAATACTGGCCAAGGCTCTTGCTGCCCCCATAGTGCCTTTTTTAGGCAAAACTCAAAAGTCAAACCCACCTCCGTAAACAGCACAATTAACAAACAACTGAGGGTTATGCTACTCAACGCCAGGAGTTTAAATCTCAAAATGCATGCGCTCAAAGCACTCCTCAGTATGGAGAACGTCGACATCTGTGCAGTAACTGAAACCTGGTTCCAGGCTCCAGAGAGCACCCCAGCACTACCAGACTACAACTCTTCCCACACGTTTCGGCCACAGAACACTGACTGAAACAGAAAAGGAGGGGGTGTATCCATATTCATCAAGGATACCTACACCTCCAGGTTAGTGGTGCAGCATGATACCTCTGAGATCATCCATGTGCAACTAACATCGGGCAAATCTGCAATGCAAATTGTGGCCTCCTACAGATCACCCTCCATGACCCAAGACCACCACTCCACCTTTCTGGAGACACTGGAAAACATGAAGGTCCTACCGAACACCCTGATATTGGGCAATTTCAATTACCCTACCATTCAATGGGAAAACTACTCGAGTATAAATTCCCAGACCCAGTGCTTCCTGGAATTCATCAACTCAAATGCCTTGGATCAGCTGGTAAACTCCCCTACCAGAGGTAAAAACATATTGGACCTGGTCATCACCAACATGGGCGACAGGTGTTCCACACTGGAGGTCAACCCGTCACTGGTTAGATCAGACCATAACCAAACCATATGGATGTCCACACCCCACCACCACCCCCAACTAAGGAAACCACAGTAAAAAACTTTTCTAAAGCAAACTTCACCTTACTTAAGACAGAGGTGGTAAGTTTCACAGCCCCCAAGCTAAAGGATAGTCCAAGATGCAGAAACCTTTACAAATGTACTCTGCGAGCACCTACAAGGATGCATGGATCATGCATCCTTGTAGGTGCTCGCAGAGTGCATGGATGCATGATCCATGCATCCTTGTAGGTGCTCGCAGAGTGCATTTGTAAAGGTTTCTGCATCTTGGGCAGAAACCTTTACAAATGCACTCTGCGAGCACCTACAAGGATGCATGGATCATGCCATCCCTAACAAAACCAAGACTCACTCCTCTAAGAGAAGGAAACCAGTTTGGTGGACCCCTGCAATAAACAGGCTATACAATAGAAGGAGGAAACTAGTTCAGAAAAAAAGCAAATCCCAAAAAGGAAAGACATCCTGATCAGTATCAGTAAGAAACTAAGGTCCCTCAAGAAATCATCCAAGGCTAACTTCAAAAGAAAAATAGCCAAGGATTCAAAAGATAACCACAAAGCCTTCTTTAGCTATGTTAAGAATCTAAGTGGCAATTCACAGATATGCACTGAACTAGTGCAAAATAGCACAAAATATACTGAACCTACTGATATTGCCAACATCCTGACAGATACATTCAGTGCAAACTTCACCCCCCTCTCAACTCCAAAAGGGCCCACAATACCAGAAAAGTGTAGTGTCCCAAAAATCACAGATGCACAGGTGAAAACAGCCCTTTCAAAAGCCAAAAACACAGCATCAATGGGACCAGATGGTGTCCCAGGCTGCGTCTTGCACGAACTACAGAATGAACTAACCCCCCACCTAAACACGCTGTTCAGCCTTAGCCTCTCCACAGGCTACATGCTCATGGAATGGCGCACAGCAACGGTTATTCCTCTCCACAAAGGAGGGGCCACAACTGACTCTGGTAACTATTGCCCCATAAGCCTGACTAGCCTGGTCTGCAAGGCTATGGAGCGCATCATCATGGAACTCATTAACAAAGACAGTGGGAACCTCCAAACACTTGACCTGACCCAGTTCAGCTTTGCTAAGGGTAGATCATGCCTACTAAACCCAGTTGACTTCTTCGAGACAGTCACCAAGGCCATAGATGAGGGAAAGGTGGTTCACACAGCCTACCTCACCTTGCCAAGGCTTTCAACACCATTCCCCTCTCGGGTATTACAGAAAAACTCACCAGCCTGAACATAAACCCCTACATCACAAGATGGGTTGCCAACTGGCTGACAGACAGAACTCACATGGTAAGAATAGCTGGCTCCAGGTCCGACTCTAAACCAGTCGCAAGTGGTGTCCTGCAAGGCTCGGTCCTGGGACCCCTACTGTTCGGCATATACTTCTCAGAAGTACAGGCAAGTACAGGAGGACTATGGCTAACCAAGTTCACCTATGACTGCAAACTGGGAGCCATAATTGACTCTCCGGCTGACATGGACATCCTCCAAAAGGGCCTTACTGAGACACACACCTGATGTCAAAGTCATGGCCTCAAGCTAAATGCCAAAAAATGCATAGTCATCCCATTTGGGAAAAACAAAACACCCACAAATTACCACATATGTGGCAGCCCCCTTAATACACAAGAGGTAATAAGAAATCTAGGGGCCCAGGTAGATAGTAATCTCTCCTTTGACAATCATATTGCCAGAGTAGTTAGGAAATCCTTCTATGTGGCCCATCTAATTACTAAAGGGTTCGCATCTAGAAATAAAGAGGTTATAGTGCCCCTCTACTCGTCACTCATTAGACCCATCATAGAGTACAATGCCCCATTTGGGATGTACCTTACAAGACACTTCCAACAGCTAGAAAGACCACAAACATACCTCACCAAGAGGACTACTGGCCTCAAACATATGTCCTATGCAGCCCGACTGAAAAAACTCCGGCTGTACTCAGTGGCATATCGCTTACTCAGAGGTGATCTCTGCCTGATTTACAAAGCCATGTCCAACTCAGAACTGATGGACATGTTCCACCTAAAGAAATCCAAGTCACTGCAAGCCACGCGCTCTAGTGAGCTAAACCTCACCACAACAATAAATAGAACATGCTGGAGGGATAGATTCCTGTCACAGAGACTCCCCATGCTTTGGAACAAAATTCCAAATTACATCAGGCAGAGTGCCTCACTAACACTCTTCAAGAGAAACCTTGACGAGTGGATGGGTAACAGAAAATACACCCCTGGGATCACTTCATTGGCTCTGCTTGACAGAGGATCAGTTAATTAATCAATGGGGTGGCAAAAGCCGACACACTCTGGCTAGGCTTATAAATGCCTTCGGGCAGATAGCCTGGTACCTACCTATGAACAGATGCAACTGGTCAATGAATAACAATTTATTGTTTAAATCAGACGTTATACAAGAGGTATCGAACACACTGCTTGAATTGGAAAGAGACTTAGAAAGCACTAATATTTCTGTTGATGTTCAATGCGCAGCTTGTAAAATAAGAGGAATGTTTATTCAGAAAGCCTCATATTTTAAAAGAATAGCAAGAGAAAAAGAAAATAAATTAATATCCGATCTGAAAGTCCTAGAAACTGAATACCAGTGCAGACCAAACCCTGGCACTGAGAAACTAATTAATGAAGCATGAAAACAGTTATTTGTACTATATCAACATAACTACTCTCTGCATGAACAAAAAAGTATTGCTAAATACTCGGAATGGGGGCAACTCCTTCAAAAGTACTGGTGAGGATAATCACAAATAGGCAGCAAATATCTAGAATCTCGTTCCTTTACTACCAAGGAAAATACACAAATCAGATACCCAAATATTAGAGATATTCCATCAGTTATACTCACAAGTATATGGTATGGATACTCACCATTCTACTTTTGGAGAAATTGAAGGTTTCCTTAAAAATATCACATGGCCTAAATTACAGGAAAATCAGCTAGATATACTCAATGTTCCTCTTAGTAGGCAAGAAATAATTAATGTCATCGAAAAACTCAAGCCTGGCAAGGCACCAGGCCCAGATGGGTACACCTCAGAGTTTTATAAAACATTTAATATAAATTTATCCTCCATACTGTTAATCATGCCGCGGTGGTGCAGCGGTTGGCATTGTCACCTCACAGCAAGAGGTTCTCCCATTCGATTCCTGGCTGGAGCGCCTTCTGTGTGGAGTCTGCCTGTCCTCACCGTGGTTGAGTGACATTAAAGACATGATGGTAGGTGTGTGCGTGAATGGGCATGCTTTCTTTGAAGGTTGGGTGTCGGGCTGGCAACTCGACAGCGTAAAAATCCACTGCCAGTCATTAGCGGACAGGAGTTCCACTGTGGCGACCCCTAACCGGGAAAAGCCGAAAGACTTTTTTTATCCTCCATACTGTTAAAAGTTTTTAACCACATCAAACTAAATGGCATATCTGACTTATACCTAAACCACTCGAAGACAATCCTTATACCCAAAAATAATCTAGATAAATCTAATCCACACAATTACAGACCAACATCACTAATTAATGTAGACATTAAAATCCTGGCCTTAGTCTTAGCAGAAAGACTGAAAAAAGTTAAGTCCTGTATTATATCCCCTGAGCAAGCAGGCTTTATGCTGAATAGGCAGACATGGGATAACACCTTAACCCTAGATGCTATGATTCAGCTTAGTAAATACGAAAAACACTCTGGCTTGTAGTTACAACCATTAATCATTTTAACATCCCCAAAAATGTTACTAATATTATTAGAACCTTGTATAATAATTCTTATACCTCTCTCTATGTTAATAAAAAAATGGGTAAACCTATTAAATTAGCAAATGGAACTAGACAGGATTGCCCCCTCTCCTCTTCAATTTATACATTGAACCGCTGTTTATTTATCTCTCCCAAGCCACATATCACTCTATTCCTAGAATCTTGAATGCTAAGATAATATTTGCCTATGCAGACAACCTGAATATTTACTTTGAACGTCCTATATCAGACTTGAAGAAGATAGGCAACACAACTGACAAATTTTTGAGAAGTTCAAACTATAAAGTTAATACTAAAAAGTCACTGATTTTTCCCATTAACCCTTTACATCACAAAGAATACCAACTATTGGACTTGCCCTTCAAGATTGAATACTCATTCAGATATCTAGGGTTGCAATTTGTGCATAACCATTCTTTTATGTATCAAAAAATATAATGAGAATATTGGCAGACACCTTGCAAGACATTCATAGATGGCAGCAACAAATTGTGCCTTCCTCTCTAAAGCAGCTATTAGGATGAACATCTTACCTAAATTCTTATATCAATTAAATGCCTCAAATGTTGTCATACCGAACAATTTCTTCCAAAAAGTACACACAGAGTTGGCCAAATTTCTATGGTTCCCTAAAGCAGCTAGAATAAGTTATCAAAAATTAATATACCCTAAAGAGAAGGGAGGTTTAGGGTTACCGGACATTCAATTTTACTACTGGATAATCTGCCCAAATAGAATACTCCTAATCTCTGAATTTAACCCGAAGAAAGATACCTGGTTTCCCCCATGGGTTAAAATTCAGTACAACCATCTTATCATCAACAACCTCAACCCAAAGGCACTCCCCTTTATGACAACAATAAGTCCAAAAACTTTAAGATAAACAGCATCTTAAAGCAAAAGGTTAAGATATTCCAGGACTTAATGAAGTTCCTCGCTTTGGTTAAAGCCCTCTCCTTCCTTCAACCCATACACATGAACCCTAACATTAGACTGAACAATAATATGATTAATCTTTCAGACTAGCCAAAAATTAAAGCATTTAATATATGGGATGTCTGTGAACACAAGGAGAAATCACTTCAAGAACTGAGGTCAGACCTAAATCTGAGTTTTAAATACACTACTGTATTACGGCAGCTTAGGGAGCTCATACCTACACTAACTAAAGAAACTTCAAATATTGTACAAGACATGGCCAGTCTTGTAGACATTATTAAAAGTTTAACTAGCAGGAAGTATATGTTATCCAACACGTATAAAAGAGTGGTTGCCTCTAAATACCAAACTGTGTTACTTATTTCTGAATTTTGGGATAAACAAGGAACCAAGTTCATGGATAATCAAAAACTCATTACCATTGAATCTACTATTAAGTTTGCCCCCTTTAAAAAATTAGCCTATAAGCAATTAATGACAAATAATAACTCCTATTTCACTCCAGTCAAATTAAACAAATTTAATCCTAAAGTCTCCCCAGCATGCCCTTGTTGTTTCTCTCCACGCGCAGACCTTTTACATATTATGTGGTATTGTAAGCACACACACAAGCTGTGGAACTCCCTGAAAGTGCATCTTGAGAAAATGGGGTACCAAAAGTCGACCCTATCATGGGAACTTGCGATATTACACATCACAGAGCTTAGATTTTCTAAACTGGACCTGCATGTCCTCATTACTCTTTGCTTACTAATCAAATTTTACATAACTAAGAACTGGATGGACCGCTCTAAGTTATCCTGGAAGGAATTTAAAAACCTAACAATAAAATGCATATCCTCACAAAAATTATTCATCAGTAATTCTAATAAACAAACATATTTCCTGAAATACTGGAATCTTATCTTTGACATTATCATGGAAGATTAACCAATATGAATTACGATTGTATCTTTATTTAAGATTATCTGAAATCTGACTTTAGGTGAGGTAGATACTTAGCCTTTACTTGGGCCTTTAGGCTCCCTCTTCATGCTGGCAGTAGCACGATCTGTATATATGTACATATTCTGGTTTTGGAGGGTGGGATGGGGTTAACATTTGTTTTGATTATTTGGTGGTATTGTTCCAGAATTTCTTATATGTAACTGAATATTTATCTGATACCTCCTATATGAAAATAATAAAATTATTTTGGAAAAAAAAGAAACCCCCAGAATCTTTGCAGTCTCAAGTGAGCCTCGTACTTGGTGAACACCCTGGGGACTGAGGTGAGGCCAAAGAGCAGTGCTCTGAAATGATAGAGACTGACTCCCAGCTGGAAGCGGAAGTACCTTCTGTTCATCTTTATATGATAGTATGCATCCTGAAGATCTGTTGAGCATATACATTCATCCTGGCCCAGAAAGGGCATAATGGACTGAACCAAGACCACCCAGAACTTTATGTGCCAAGCCAGTTTGTTCAATACACTGACATCCAAAATTGATCTCCAGTCCCATGTTTTCTTTGGCACTAAAAAGAATCTCGAATAAGTTCTGGATTCTATTTGGTCTGGTGGGATCTCTTGGATGACTTTTTTTTTCTAGCAGATTTTATATTTCTAGTGCTGCTGCTTTCTTCTGATTGGGTGGAACATCAAGAAATTTTCTTGACAATGGAGGAAGTAAGGAAAAGGGAATTATATAACCTCTGGAAATAATTCTCTGCACCCAGCTGTCTTTTGTTATATCCAGCCAGGGTCTCTGGTGCAGAGATAAGTGATTCCGACTGCCTCCAAAGGTAGGCAATTGGGCCTCCATTCTGGAGCGCTGAAAGGGTCTGTTGGAAAAGGAGTCTCTAGACTCCCAGTTTTGCAGGCCTTCTCTGGCACATGGACATTGTCTTCCATTATCGCTCCCCCCCGGCCTCTGAGGGAACTACCTCCATGTGTGTCCTGGAAAAGACCCTGAGATTTTCTGAACCACATTTTTTGACCTCCCAATTATTCCTGAAAAAGGTCCTTTGAGGGGTCAAAAAAATGCATGCTGCGGGGCGTGGCCAATATGTCCACAAGGTAGCGGCATGTTCTACTAGCTCTGTCTTTCAAATTCATTCCTGACAGGACTTTTAATTCCTATTTATCCTAAAACTGGATTTTTTATCCTAAACAAATTTTTTAAACAATATATTAGGATAATTTAAAAAAAATTTGCTTAAATATTAAATTTTCCTGTCAAAAAATCTACTAGAAATCTTCAGTAATAGAACAACATGAGCCATAACAAATCTTCTCAACAAGAATCTTCATTTAAAAAAGAACTTCAATCGTTAATATCTAATATACAAGAACTCTCTTCAAAACTAGACAAAATGGATAAGAAAACAGATAATTTTAAGGAGAAATGTACGTAGCAAATGGATATCATACATGAAGACCTCACTCAGCAGAAGAAACAGATATCAGGTATAGAAACTGCTATGAATTACATTGATACCAGAACAAAGGAGAATGAGCATAATGTTAAATTTCTATTTAAACAAAATACTTTTCTTCAATTAAAAGTAGATGATCTTGAAAATAGATCTCAAAGAAGTAATGTAAGTATATTTGGCTTACCCAAAGGTATTGAAGGATCAGATATGGTGAAATTTCTATCTTCTTGGTTGCCTCATATTTTGGAATTACCAAAGGCTCTCTCATATGGTGTCGAAAGGGCACATACATCCTTGGCAATGTCTAAAAATAACAAGTCCAATTTTACTAGATCTGTAATTGTGAAATTTATTTCTTCACATGACAAAGAACTGGTATTAAAACAGCTTGGGCAAAATCACCAATCAAAATAAAAGACAAAATCATTAGATTTGATAATGATTATTCCCCAGATGTAATCTCTAAAAGAAAATGATTTTACCTTTACTCAAAGAACTTAAGAAACATCAAATTAAAGCTAGCATTTTATTTCCAGCAAAACTAAAAATCTTTTTTCAAGATGGTCAAAAAACCTTTGAAGACTTGGATTCTGCAATTTTATTGATTAAAAACAATAAAATAATAGAAAGAATTGAAGATATGGAATGGGCTTCCACTAGTCTCAAAAGAAATGCTGAGAGCAACACTTGGAAATCATTTGATTCTAAAAAGAAGCTAAAGAAATGACTTATACACATAAGGTCATTTAAACTTTTTGGTTTTGGGATACTTAACTTTGGATGATAATCTTTTTGAATATGATTCTAATTACAAAGACCCTATAAATCGAGGAAATGAATCTGGATTTACAGGTGAGCTATTTAATTTTGTTTATTGTAACATGTGTTGTTGTTTTGTTTTATTATTTTCTCTTTGCCTTTTAATGATATCTTGCTCATAAAAAATGGTTGTGGTAATGTTACGTATTTCGTTTGGCTTATTGGTTTTGTACTAATAGTCTATAGTATACATCTAGTGTTTTGTTTGTTCTGATGATTTGGTCATATTATTCTGTCTGATGCCTATAGAGGGGTTGCCTCTGCGGATGTTATCTTTGTTTGAAGCCATACTACTTCATGGATGCCATGTAGTGCTGGTTAGATATGTGCGATGCTTGATGTGCGTTAAAAAGGGGTAAGGCTGCATTGTGGAGAATGGCTGTATGTGTTTTATTTTCTTTTTTTTGCTGGTGATTTGCTGTTGTTGGTTTGGGAATAGTTATGTACTTTTTTGGACTTGTTTGTATGTCAGTCGGGTGCTGGTTGCTTCTCTGGTTGATGTGTTGGTTGCCTGCCCATGGTGAAGTGTTCTTTGGGTTCAATAGATAAAGTGGTGTGAAAGGTAGTGCTTCAGGAGTATGTTGGTATTGATTTCTTGTGTTTATGCTTGGTAAGGACAGATGGTTGCTAGCTAGGATTTCTTTGTATTTATTGTTTTAATGTAGTTGGGAAAAGCTGGGATGGTGACTAATGTGGTGGCTGGTTCTGTTGGCGATAGTTGTGTACTTTGACTATTTTCATCTGAATGGCTTGCTCGTGGTGTTAAGCTCTCAAGTAGCAGTTGTTTTTAAAATAAATGAAAGAGAAAATCCTTTGAAAAGTGTTATCCGCTTCACATAAAAACAATAGTCATTTGGACTGAGCTTGAGAGGTTCAGTTGTGTTACGAACAACCCTGCCAGATGATGAGAAGCTCGCTCACATAAATAAATGTCCAGCTTTGACATTTGACCTTGGACTCTGTCTATTCACGTAGACTTGGAACTTTGAGACACTGGCAAGAGATGGATGAAACAGCTGATTTCCTAATTCGAGACAGTAACAAGATACTTCATTTTTGAATACTTTCTGTTCCTGTCATTCTCTTTGCCATTAGGTATATTCTGTTTATGTCATTTACAAAAAGACATTGTGAATATAATTCATGAATCATCTTTAAGAATTTAATAAATAATATTTAGATGTTTTCAAAAATGTTTTTGATATTTAGGATCCTGTATGCTTGCAATAGCAGTAAAATACATAAAATATGACTTAGTTGGCCTCAGTTCGATTAGCAGCTCAAACACAAGAAGACCTGGGTAAGGGATGTAGAAGTAATTGGCTGGTATGGGTTCATTTATCCTGGGGATGTGAAGAATGATGGTGTCAATTAGTTGGTTACCACCGTACAAGTGATGGCTTGCTTGACACTGGAAAGGACAGGATGAAGAATGTGCTCATATTATCCCTAGCTGGTGATGATAGCTCTTTTTAACTTATATAAAAGAGAATCCATTTTCATTTGAAGGGTGTAGAATGTCCCTAACTATGAGATGCTTGTGTCAACCATCAGGAAAGGAGGATAGGGCCTTATCAGAAATGCTATCGTTGATTGGTCGCCAGTAGAGGGCACAAAATAATGCCATGGATCCTTGAATGACAGCTCTGCTGGTAAGATGTCATATCTGTGCAGGGGATATCCAGTATAGGGAAATAAATTGGTTCAAGACCAGTAGAAGGAAGGATGATGGTTGGGAATCATGGAGATAAAAAGTATACAGCAAAAACACATTTTCACAATTTGTGTGACCTTTAACTTTCCACTAATTAACTTTTTTGTGTACAAGTAACTTGTTGTCATTCCACAAACAAACAAACCTAGTTCCCCTCCATTTACTGTTGGAACAGGAATTAAAGTACAATCACTGCTTGTTTAGGCTGTAAATTGTTTCCTTTTTCTAATAATTTAACTCTAATAATTCTCATCACATATTAAGAAACATTTGGATACAATTAAATGGTAGTTTTCTTACTACACTGCTTATAGACTATTACATATCATTTTGGCATGCATTTTTGTGTTTCTTATGTATTAAGTCAAGGCATTTTAAATGAGTTAAATGACATATGCATTTGTTAGCAGGTCTTACTTCAGTGCTTTATCTCTGATGTTATGTATTGAAGAAAAAAAAAAACACTAAGTGATCCTACATTCTCTTTAACCACACTTATTTACCTGAAATCTACAATCTTGTGCAAGTGCAATTCATACTGTTTCCCAACTAACTTTATGGATGTTCACTAATGCCACATAATTAAATTATAAGTTTAATATACCACAAGAAAAAGGAAAAACAACTATTTTAGATACCTTTTTGGTAGTTCTGACATTGCAAAGAAATTACACCCAAAGCAGCTTTTGGTGAACATAGTTTGTTCTTTTCTACTCTACTGACCAATCATAGATTTACATATGATCATAGGAGGTTACAAAGTTAATAGCCCTGGGGTCCTTATAAGTCTGGGCATGTTTCACTCTTATTTCTTATTAAATAATAGAGATACAGGCTATATTTTCATGCAGAAAAAGATTAACATTGACTGCTCCTATCTAACAGGACACAGGTGAAACTCCCAGGCTAAATTTGCTGTTTATCATCCAATTGTCTAAAGTTATGCATATATAGAGTCATTGAGAAGTTATTTTTGACTTGAATTGAGAATTTCTCCCTGAGGAATGGCGACATTCATGAGACATAAATGTCTCTCTGGGAAATTGTGTTGAGGAGGCAGGCTGAGTTGGGGTCCCTAAAGTGAGTGAATTTTGTCCCTTGTGACTTATAGATATGAAGCATTTTTATTAAGGCAGGATCAGAGATTGCTGTGTAGGTAAGGCACAGGTCGCCTCTAAAAAGTTTATATTATAAAGAGTACTGTGACAGTAATTTCAGTTTGTTCATGTATGCCATGTACCTGAATTTTCATATTGAGAGATCTTAATGGTCTCCTCATTTGCTGCAGATGTCTGGTAAGGTACATATCTATGTGAGCACTGTATCTATTATTGGCATGACGAGAGATAAGTATAGGGAGGGTTATAATTTATTTTCACTTCAGAAGCAATGCTATTACTTACAAGCTGTGTAATGTGAAAGGCCTTCCTTGCCACTCTGGACACAAGATGATCAAAGTAATATTATTTTGACTTTATTTTATATGCAACGTTTAATTTACAGCATGGTTTATGAATATATATAAATGTATGGAGGTTGACCATTAGAATATTAACTACGGTTATGTTGCTCCAATTGGTTCCTTTAGATGTTTCACATATTTGATCTTGTTTTTTTTTTTTTTTTTTGGTAGTTTTTCAGATTCATCAAATGACTATAAATAATATGAGCAACAGGGATTTTATAATTTTCCTAACAACATGTTTAACTGCTGAATGCCATGCTTTTTCATATCCATTTCTTGTTTTATCCTGTAAGTATAAAGTGTTCACATGAATTAATGTAAAAATGTTTAATTACTACAAGATGCTGATATGTTGCTAGTACTCAGAAAATATATAGAACATGATAATCTAGCCGGGTTGTTTATGATTCATAGTTCGATTAAATTCACAAATTTTTTTTACACCTGCTTATTGCGATAGCAACATTTCACATATTCATAGTTTCATAGTTTCATAGTTTCATAGTAGTGTACTAGGCTATCTGCCCGGGGGCATTTATAAGCCTAGCCAACAGTGATGTGGCTTTACACCACCCCATACTATATAGTTGCGCCTCTCTAGTAGTGATACATGTGGGACCCCATTATTTAGTAAACTATACCTCTGTCTAGTAGTGACACTGAGGTGATTCCCGGGGTAAACTTGCGATCTCCCATCCATGCATCGAGATTTTTCTTGAACAGTGCCAATGAAGGGCTCTGTCTCACATGAACAGGGATTTTGTTCCAGAGTATGGGTAACCTCTGTGTTATGAATCTATCCCTCCAGCATGTCCTATTCAAATTTGTGCAGAGGTTGAAATCTTTAGCTCGTGGTTCTGGTGGATTTGGATTTTTGAGATGGAGCATGTCCATCAATTCCTGGTTGGACATGGCCCTGTATGTTAGGCACAAATCACCTCTGAGCAGGCGGTATGCTACTGAATAGAGCTGGAGTTTCTTTAATCTAGCTGGATAAGGCACATGTTTGAGACCTATGATCCTCTTGGTGAGGTACTTCTGGGGTCTCTCCAGTTGCTGCATGTGCCGGGTGAGATACATCCCAAATGGAGCATTATATTCAATCATGGGCCTGACAAGGGAGGAATATAGAGGTACAATGACCTCCTTTGATCTGGATGAGAATCCCTTCATGATGAGATGGGCAAGGTAGAATGTCTTTCTGACCACTTTGGCAACATGGTTGTCAAAGTGGTCACTGTCGACTTGAGTCCCCAGGTCTCTGATTACTTCTTCCGTAATAAGTGGGTTATTGTCTACGTAATAATTTGTGGGTACATTGTTTTTCCCAAAGGGGATGACTATACATTTAATGGCGTTAAGTTTGAGGCCATGATTCCGCACCAGTTGTCCGCTTCAGTGAGACCTTTCTGTAGGATGTGTGTGTCAGCGGGTGAATCAACTATGGCACCCAGTTTGCAGTCATCTGCAAACTTTGTCAGCCATAATCCTTCCATATTTGCTTTCACATCTGAGAAGTAAATGCCGAATAGGAGTGGACCCAAGACTGAGCCCTGTGGGACACCACTTGTGACTGGTTTTGAGTCTGACATGGCTCCAGCAATTTTAACCTTATGGTTTCTGCTTTTTAGCCAGTTTGCTACCCATCTTGTGACATATGGATTTACATTTAGGCTGCTGAGCTTGTCAATGATGCCAGAGTGTGGTATCGTGTCAAAGGCCTTAGCCAAGTCCAAGTAGGCAGTGTGGACAGCCTTGCCCTCATCGATGGCACTAGTGACTGTCTCAAGAAGTCAACCAGGTTTAAGAGGCAGGATCTGCCTTTACAAACCGAACTGTGTGGGATCAAGGGTCTGCAGATCCCCAATGTCGCCATTTATGAGTTCCATGATGATTCTTTCCATAGCCTTACAGACCAGGCTGGTCAAACTTATGGGGCGGTAGTTACCAGGGTCAGTAGAATTTCCCCCTTTGTGGAGTGGGACCACTGTTGCTGCGCCAGTGTTCAGGTACATATCCTGTAGTGAGGCTAAGATTGAATAGAGTTCTTAGGGCGGGTTTAGTTCATCTTGAAGTTCACGTAACACGCAACCGGGATACCATCGGGTCCCATAGATGCTGTGTTTTTGCCTTGTTGAGTGCTGATTTCACCTGTGTGTCTGTGATGACAGGTAGGTTACATTCAGCAGGGATAATTACTTCATCTTTAGGGGTGAGGGAGGGAGAAATTTGCACTGAACCTATCTGCCAGAATGTTGGCAATGTCAGTAGGGTCAGTGAATTTTTGTCATTGTGTACTAGCTCAGAGCATATCTGAGAATTTCCTCCCAAGGTTCTGACATAATTGAAGAAGGCCTTGTGATTGTCTTTGGTATCCTTGGCAATCTTTTCTCAAAGTTTGCTTTAGATGTTTTTATGAGAGAATGTAGTTTTTACTTGTGCTGATCAGGAAGCCTTTCCCTTGTGGGATTTGGCTTTGTCCTGCAGTAGCTTCCTTCTTTGTTGTACAGTTTGTTTATAGCGGGTCCACCAAACCGGCGTTTTCCTTGGTGGAGAGGGTCTTGGTTTTAGTTGGGATTGCTTGATCCATGCATTCTTGGAGATGTCCGTAGAAGGCTTTTGTGAAGGATTCAGCATTTTGGGATGTGGTTTCCATAAACCCAGTAGGCTTAAAGGATATCATTTCTGACTTGAGGAGCACAAAGTCAGCTTTTGAAAAGTTTTTCACTGTAGTCTTTGTTCTGGGGGTGGGGTGGGATATGTACATCCAACGTGATCAGTTTATGATCAGATCTTACTAGTGAGGAGTTTATATCCGGTCGGAGCATTTGGACCCCATGTTTGTGATAATCAGGTCAAGTATATTATCTCTCCTCGTAGGAGAAGTGACCAGTTGCTCCATAGCATTTGAGTTTATGAATTCCAGGAATCTTTGGGCTAGGGTGTTAGGGCTAGAATAGTGGGCCCAGTCTATGTTGGGGTAGTTGAAGTCACCCAATATGATGGTGTTTGGTGTGACATTCATATCCTCCAGTGTTTTCAGGAATGCTTGATGGGATTCCTGGGATTGGGAGGAGTTCTATAACATGCGACCAGTTGTATGGCAGTTTTGCCTATGGTGAGTAAAACTTGTATGGTTTCTGATGCTTCATGGGAGCCACCAATCGAGAGGTGTAGGTGTCCTTTATGAAAATGGACACCCTCCCCTTTGTGGTTCGCCTGGAACTTGAGGTCAACGCATGATATGAGGTATAGCCTGGTAGCGCTGGAGTGCTCTCAGGAGCCTTGAACCAGGTTTCGGTTACACAGACATCGATGTTCTCCATACTGAGAAGTGCTTGAGTGCCTGCATCTTGAGATTTAGACTTCTGGCGTTGAGCAGCATTACCCTTAATTTTTTCCATTTTTGTTTTTATGGAGGTTGATTTGTCCTTTGAGCATTGCCTAAAAAGGCACTATGGGGTGGCAAGAGCCTTGGCCAGTATCCGGAAGCCCAGTGGTGACAGGTGCAAGCCATCCCTTGAAGCAACGTGGCTTGTCCAGCATATCATCCCAGGCTGACAGACATTGGATCCCCCTAGAATGACACCAGTGATTAAGCCAATTGTTAAAACTGATCATTTTGTCTTTGTACTGAGGCATCATTCTTGGTGAAGGCAGGATGCTGCTCAGGGTCAGGGTCATACCAGTCTGGGCTACATAATTGGAGAGCTCCTCAATGTCTCTTTTCATGTAGTCCAGGGAGGTACGTCTCAGGTCATTCACACCCGCATGGACAATGACTGAATCATACTTGTACTTGCTTTGGAGTGACCTGAGTGCGTGTGTAATGTGGCGGATCCTAGCCCCCGATAGGCAGCTCACCATTACCCTCTCCTTATTCAGCCTGGTAAGTGGAACATCGGTGTGTCTGACTATAGAGTCACCTATTACTAATGTCTCTGGCATAGTATTTTGCCTTAGGGGCTGTGATTGTGCGACACACCTGTTGCTTGTGGTATGTGTTGTAGGTGTTGCGTTTTGTGGGGGTGTATTTCTGGATGTCTGCTTTGGAGGCCTCTGTTGTTTTGGTAAGTTTTTTTATAAGAGCCTCCGAGTATGTCTTTGTGTTCTTATGTGTTTGGTTTGTAGTAGTGTTGGTTTTATGTGTGACTGGTTTTGCTTTGGGTGTGGGTACCATCTCCTCCTGTCTGGTCTTGCCAGTCCTGAGTTGAGAGAGTTCAGCCTCCAGTCTGGCTATATAGTTGCATCTCTCACAAGTATATGTGTTAGTAGGAAGGAGGAGAGGGTTGTCTGTGTACATGAGACAATTGTAACATTGTCTTAAGATTCCCAGATTAACCAGCTGAACAAGAGAGGATGCTAGTGGTCTACCACTCGACATACTAGAATATTATAAGGAGTGTTGTGCCTTTAAGGGAAGTGGTATTCACAGGGGGTAGTGGATGCCTGTAGTGCTTACTTTAGGGTAAGAGTGCTTGTTTTATTATGAGTGCTTGCTAAGGATAGAAGTTCCGAAAACAAGTGCTAATATATACAGCTAAGTAGACTGAGTAGAGCTTCTAAGGGAAAAATTGAAGAGCAGACTTGGCGGAGCCAGAAATAGTTTAAACCTGTATAAAATAGTTTACACCTGTATAACCGCTGCTGCGCTGGGGCGCCACCCCACCACAAAACGCCTCTGAGGCGGATTTTTACAGGAACTTGAAAAGAGCTAGAAATGGTCCAAGGCAACCAATGAATTACAGCTCAAGTGCTGAGGTCACTTCCCCCAGGGACAGATAGGCTGTTCAAGGCTCCCCACTCCCACTGGTGAGCTCAGAAACTTCCTTCTATCCAAGTAAGGCAACGGCCAACACAGGAATTACACACAGCCCAGAATGCAGCAAAGTCTGTATACTGGTGATAACTAGTCGGGCAAAGGCGGAAAACAAGGAGTATTTTTTTTTTGTTTTTTGTTTTTTTTTAGAAAGAACACAGAAATGCAGTTAGGCAAACAGTAAAATCGATTTACACAGGCTAGCACACTTTAGTGAGCAGCCTCAGCAATTAAATTAGCAAAAAAAACAGTATTATTCAACCAGAGTCGACCAAAATGCTACTTTTAAGTGCAGATACTTTAGAATTCAGCAGATAGACACAAAAACAGTTATATCTTATTAAATGAAAGCCAGAGAGGACAATGCAGATAAAAAGCCAAAAATACTTAAATCAGGAAAGTGGTCGCTTCTTTCAGTTCTCTGTTGCCAGGACCCTCTGCAGGACCACGTGGAGCTCTGCTTGGGTATATAGCCAAAAAAACGCCCTGAGGCGGATTTTTATACAGGGAACTTGAAAAGAGCTAGAAATGGTCCAAGGCAACCAATGAATTACAGCTCAAGTGCTGAGGTCACTTCCCCCAGGGACAGATAGGCTGTTCAAGGCTCCCCACTCCCACTGGTGAGCTCAGAAACTTCCTTCTATCCAAGTAAGGCAATGGCCAACACAGGAACTACACACAGCCCAGAATACAGCAAAGCCTGTATACTGGTCTTAACTAGTCGAGCAAAGGCGGGAAAACAAGGAGTATTTTTTTTTTGTTTTTTAGAAAAGAACACAGAAATGCAGTTAGGCAAACAGTAAAATCGATTTACACAGGCTAGCACACTTTAGTGAGCAGCCTCAGCAATTAAATTAGCAAAAAAACAGTATTATTCAACCAGAGTCGACCAAAATGCTACTTTTAAGTGCAGATACTTTAGAATTCAGCAGATAGACACAAAACAGTTATATCTTATTAAATGAAAGCCAGAGAGGACAATGCAGATAAAAAGCCAAAAATACTTAAATCAGGAAAGTGGTCGCTTCTTTCAGTTCTCTGTTGCCAGGACCCCTCTGCAGGACCACGTGGAGCTCTGCTTGGGTATATAGCCAAAAAAAACGCCCTGAGGCAGATTTTTATACAGGGAACTTGAAAAGAGCTAGAAATGGTCCAAGGCAACCAATGAATTACAGCTCAAGTGCTGAGGTCACTTCCCCCAGGGACAGATAGGCTGTTCAAGGCTCCCCACTCCCACTGGTGAGCTCAGAAACTTCCTTCTATCCAAGTAAGGCAATGGCCAACACAGGAACTACACACAGCCCAATTAATAGTAGTATTGCTACAGTTTGGTATTTTTACCTGAAGATAACTTTATTTTTTAGACAGTAGCTGGTTTAATGTTGCTACTAGATTAAGGGTTAATTTAGGTGATACTATGTCACCTAGATTGGGAGTTTTAAACTCCAGAAGGGGTTGAATTGTAAATATTGTTTTACTAATCAGTTATGGTATTATCTGTTTGAAAGTTTTATTGTTGCTCACCACTAATTTGAATAGTAAGTTCTTTTGAAGAGATCTGAAGATGATTATTTCTATTCCAACTGGGAAATCTCATACTAAATTACTAGAAATGAATATAATATTAACACCTGATGGTCAATTCTCTGATTTATTTTGTTTAATCTTAAATGACAGCTATAAAAAGTATTTCTATTAACATTAATGGCTTAAATAATCCAGGTAAGAGAGGTAATTTATTTAAATACCTTAAACTTCATAAATCTCAACTAATATTTTTACAAGCGACTCACCTACTCCCGGAGGATTTATCTAAACTAAATAATAAATCTTATTCTATTTTAGTAACATCTGAACATCTTCAAAAAAGAGAGGAGTAGCCATCTTGTGGATACCATTACCCAAAATAATAGATAGCTATAAAGACAATAAATGAATGTTTTGTGTTATAACTTTGGAACTAAATAAAAAAAATTATACATTATTTAATATATATTGGATTCCAGGTATAGGTACTAACACGGTTAAACAACATTTAGATCAAATTGTGCATTTTACAAAATGAAAATCAATAATAGCAGGGGACTTTAATTGTATATTAGATCATAAAGATTCTTCTAATAAAGGTAAAAGGAAGATATCATCATCAGCTAAGAAATTGACAGATTTTATTGAAATATTTCTTTTAAAAGATATTAATCATTTTATGACTCCAAATTCATTATTTTATACTTTTTATTCCCACAGACATAATAGATATTCTGGAATTGACAGTGTTTTGGTTTCCAATGACCTATTAGATTTTCTAAGTAATACAAAAGTAATAACATGCCCTATTTCTAACCATAATGCTATTATTTTTGATCTTGATATCAACAATGTCTATACTATTCAAATCAAAATAATACCAGCTTATATTACAAAGTTAAAAGAATTTAAAAAATTCATTATAACTGAAATTCAAAATTTTTTACAACTGAATAATTCAAATGACATATCAAAAAAAAAAAAATATATATATATATATATATATATATATATATATGGGATGCTTTAAAAGCACATCTATACAGAAAAATTATGAGCTGGTATTATAATAAAAAGAAATTATGGTATAAAGAACTTCATGATATACAACATAAAATAGATAATCTAAAGCTCAATCAAAAAGTAGATACAGATACTATTGATAAACAAATGGAAATAAACTCACTAAATAATAAATATATTGAAATATTAAACTATAAAACAAAAATAATTGCAGAAAAATATAAATTAATTAATTATTCAAATAACCCAAAATCTTTAAAGTTATTGGCTAATAAAACTAAAAGATTAAATAAAATTAATCATATCAAAGAAATATTCTCTCCTCAAAAAAAAAAAAAAAAAAAAAAAAGATGGTAACTAATCTTCACAACATTCTATCGGAATTTAGAAATTTTTTTAACAATATCAACCAAAATTCTAACACAATAGATCCTAAAGAAGATATAAAAACCTTTGTTAGCAAATATACTAATAAAAGACTATCTACTGAACAGAAAGATATTATAGACAAATCTATTTCCTTTAAAGATATTCAAACATAAATTAACAAATTAAAACAAAATAAAGCCCCGGGAAATGATGGCATCATTCCAGAAATTTATAAAATATGTCCTAATATGGCACTAAAATTACTTCATGAAGTCTTTAACCTCGCACAAAACTTTATCAAAACCCCTCCTTCTTGGAAATACACATTTATTTCTCCCATATTTAAACCAAACAAAGATCCAACCAAATGTTCCTCATATAGACCCATTTCTTTACTAAATGTAGATTACAAAATGTTCATGTCTATTTATGCTGATAGAGTAAAAAAATTTTACCTAATTTGATTGACGATGATCAAACATGATTCATAGTGAATAGGAATTCGTATAATAACATAAAAAGAACTTTAATTTTGATTGAATCAGTTAAACAATTAAATAAAAATTTGACTTTGATTAGTTTAGATATTAATAATGCGTTTGATTCTATTAACTGAAATTATTTATTTATCCTATTAGAACTAAATTTTTCTAATAAATTTATAAATCTCATTACTCAGTTATATATAGATAGTCAATCATACATTAAAATTGGCACAAGTATATCACAAAATATACCATTAGTTAAAGGTACTAAACAAGGATGTCCGTTGTCCCCTTTATTGTTTACACTAATTATGGAACCATGGGCAAACCCAATAAGATGGGATAATAATATAACAGGTTATAATTTAAATTCCACTTCATTATATAAAATACAATTGTTTGCTGATGACATTCTTCTCACCTTGGCTGATGAAAATACATCTATTCTAGCCCTCTTTAGTAACATACATCTTTTTCAAAGGAAATCTGGACTAACTTTTAATAATAATAAAACACAAATTCTCTTAATTGGCCCAAAACAATTTAATTTACATGATGATTATAAAAAATATCTAATACAATCCGATCAAGTTCTTTATTTAGGCATTTCAATAGCTAAAAATATTAAGGATATCATACAAATGAACTATAACAATTGTCTTACAATAATTGAAAATTTAACAAAGAATTGAAATAGAATACTTTTCTCTATGGATGAAAGGCTCACTATTATTAAAATGATTTTTCTCCCTAAAATTCTTTGCATTATTAAATTCATCTCTATACCTCCCCTGTACTGGATAATTAAAAAATTAAACGCAATTTTGTTTTAATTTTTATGGTTTACAAATAAATCTAGAATTGCTTTATCTCACCATATGAAAAACTGGGATAATGGAGGTATAGCATTGCCTAATTTAGAATTTTGTTCAATTTCATCTATGGTAAAAGTGATTTTTCTCTTAATTGATACTAATTATCAAGCTAAATGGAAAAAAAATGTTTGAAATATTAATGTTGGATACTATAAAAATATCTCTCAAAACTGTTGTTTATAAATAACCCATTAATTTGGTCCTAAAAGATCAGCTTTCCGCCTTTTGTTCCCTAAAATTTATAAGTAATTATTTAACTCTTTTGTTAAAATATTTTAGAAATTTTATATTTAAATATAATGTTTATAAAGAATGGTTATTCCTTCTCTTTCCTATAACCTACTCAACAGGTATTCTTTTTACCTCTGACTCTAATAAAATGTGTATCTTTAAATAGAAAAAACTTATTCTTTTGTTATCAACTGATGTCAAATAATGTCTTAAAATCAGTTAATTTACTAGATGTTGAATTCAGATTTGAGTCCCTTTATTAGTTGCAGTTACATGAAGGAAGGAATTTTATACAAAATAGAATTGACTTAATGACCCCTTCAGTTAAGAAAGTTATACCAAACTTACTACATTACTTGATTTTATCTCTTCAGAATAATTCTCCTTCCACTAATAAACTCTCACAAATATATAAAGCTATCAAATCAGATTTAGATGTCTACTCTGACAGTTACTGGAACTTTTTCTTTTCCATTAATAATTATTTTCCTACAGACAAAGACAAACTCAATATTTTGAAATCATCTAGTATGACTACTTCCTCGTTAAGATGGTGAATATTTTCCTGGAAATATCTAAATAGATCCTTTATTACTCCTCATACATTGAGTAAAATTGGGAAAAAAGATATAAACTGTTGGAGATGTAATAATAAAGTAAATGCTGATTGGGCTCATATGTTCTATGATTGTATCAAATTGAAAAAATTTTCGGATGATATAAATGATTTTATGCAAGCTATTTTTACAGACAACTTTACTTTAACTAAATCCTTAATATTAGTTAATACTCCAGTTCCAGCTTGTAGTAAGGTATCTGATTACCCTTTGATTTGGTCTATGCTAGCCATAGCAAGAAAAATTATCAATATAAATTGGAAATCTAATTCCTCTCCATCTTTACAAGAATTTAAAAATCTTCTTAATGAAGTCTCTTGTTTGGAAAAACTAACCATTGGGAACAGAATTTCTAAAAATGCTTCTCTTCACAGTTGGAATAAAATATATGATTCTTTACAAAAGTAGTTCTATATTATAGTAAATATCATTTACATATTTATAAATTATAAATGTATTGATCTATGGTGAACATATTATATATACTTATATATTGTTTATTGTTATGTTATTACTTCATGTAAAATTCATTTTATTTGTTTTTTTTTAAAAAAGAAAAATGAGTTCATTTCATTTAACTTTATTGTATATTAAAATTCTCAAATAAAAATGTTTTGGAAAAAAAATTCATGCCCACTGCAGAGAGGGTCTTTCCATCTTTCTCACACCTGAAGAGTGTGTCCTTTACTGTGGGGACAAACAAAGAAGTGTCATCAAAGGGTGCATTGATGAACAATGACTTGAAGGGATCCACAAAATCACAGGCACATCCAGGCATGCCTCCTGATGGAAATACTTGAACCCATATCCCTGGAGGTGCTTTCTGCAGTGTGTGAGATAAGCCTCATGGATGAATTAGATATAGCTTGTAGGGTAGCCAACTGAGAGACCACTGAAGATTGTGCCTCAGCCGTTGTGGTTTCAGAAAGAGATTTTGATAGCTCTTTAATCAAATCTCTTTGAAGCTTCATAAAATGTGCCACATCATTCAGCAACCTGAGTGTAAAGGTCACTGAAGTATAAACATGCTTTCCAAATCTGTCTATTGCCCTAGACTGCCTGTTAGGAGGATGGATAGTGGAACTCTGTTCCATGAGTTCCTTTTTTGTAGCTGCTGCCACAACCATGGCATCTATTGGCACCCCTTTACCCCAAAATTCCCCTGCCTATTGGTGGAGCCAGAATCTGGCCTGGTCTCTTGGGGATTGGCTTGATCATGTCAGGTTCCTTCCACGCCTACCTAGAAATCAAGTCAATGCATTCAAGGGTGGGCAGAGTAACCCAGGAAGTGGACAGGCCAATCCCAAAGGCTTCCAGAAATACTGATTCCTCCAGAGAAGGGTCCTGGGAAGACCAGCCATCCTTCTGCTTAAGGATCTAAAGAATGTCTCCAAAAAAGATGTCATCAGGTGGTGATTTTGGTGACCCTTCTCTCTCATCGAAATCAGCATCCTCAGTGACTGACTCTTGAGGAGAATATAAGTGCCTCCTTTTGCACTTTCTCTTCCTAGAGACATCCTTGGTGGGATGGTTCAGTGAAGTATCAGGAGAGATTAAGATACCCTGCTGAGTAGTCTGGAAGCTTTGAGCTGGCTGTCCCTGTGGGGTAGAATGTTGAGGATCAAAGTGCAAAGTCATCTGAGAAGTAGAGGGTGACTCCAAGAGGGAAGGATCCATCTGAACTGCCGGAACAGAGAACACTCTCTTCACAACCTTGAAGGCAGATCACTCTGGGGAGAAGGAGAACAATGGAGCTGAGAAAGTGAGTTACTCGCTCATTGCCTCCCTCCTCCCCAAAAACAATCCACCTAAGGTGGAAGTAGGAGCCAGCACCAAAGTTCCAAGAGGAAGAGATGACTATGAAAACTTTGGAGTCAACTCCATACTCCCAGATCTGACAGGAATGCTATGGCTCTGAGACTCATCCAGCTCTGAGGATGTCAGAGCCAGTGCACTCAGAGCAGTATTCAGATACAAACACAGTGCTCTCTTCGGATCCAAACCAGATGGACCCAGAACGGTCTGATCCAATGACTCTAAAACCACATTTTGGATTAGAGAAGGAGCTGTAATGGATCGAGTAGTAGATGATCAGACTTCTTGACCTGAATATGTAGGATCTGTGAGAACTCCTCTCTGAATTTGCTGTGTGAAGAATTTCCCCATCATCCTCTCCACACCTGCTTCCATGAGACTCATGGAGGAATGAGAAGATACTAAGGATGGCAATTTGGAGCACCTCTCTAAAAAGGTAGAGGGCAATCTGGATGGGAATGGATCTGGACTTGGAGAGTATGTTGTCCTTGGTAAAGGTTTCGGATCCGAGGGTGTAGGATCCAATGAGGGTCAGAACATAAATAATTTGAGATCCAACTTCTATTTCTTCTTTCTAGGCTCCAATGAAGAAGAGGCTGAAGACTCAGAAGACTTTGACCTCTTAGCAGTGTCTCCAGATTTCTGTTTGAGGGACTGAACCACAGCAATGGCTTCAGAAAATGAAGTTGACAGTAATCCTTTTAAAATTAACTTATTCTTTCTTTCCACTAGTGCTCAGAGGTTGAATCCATGACAAATACTGCAGTCCTGTTGTAAGTCCTCTGGACCTAAGCAATACACATAAAGATTGTGGGCATTGGAATAAGACAACATGTGTCCACACTTATCATATGTTTTAATTCCAGCTTTCTCAGACATTGTTAAGAGAAAAATGATCACAATGAGAAAAGTGTTAAATTAAACCTTTTTTTAGACCAAGAGGAAAGGCAAAATAACAGCAATGGTATTAAACAACTACCTTTATCTCGTAGATAAAGATAAAATACCAACTGTGGTAATTAAAGAAGAATACACTAAGTGTAAAAAGGGTAAAAGGAAGGAAAGTTAAGCTTACTAATGATGGTAGGAAAGTTTACACTTAGAAGTGTAAGGAAAGGGATAGTAGAAATGACTTACAATTGAAATTAAAGATTAAAGCAATAGTGTTATATAAGAAATTTTTAGAAAGAGAATATCAAAAAAGGACTTATCTCCCACTGTAATCTCAAGAGCTGAAGGCAACCGTGTCTAGACGCTAAAGCAGCAAACGAGATCTGAGAGATGTTAGGGGTGGTGCATTATGGGAAGGGAAGTAGCTCTAGGGTTTGTTGGAGGCCACAAGATAGTGTAATGGCCAAGTTAGATCAGAGGACCAAATCCAAACCCATTAGTTGAGGAATGAATGAAAACTGACATCAGATACCAGGTTTTGGATAGGACAACTGCTTGTAGTGGCTATTTTGATGCAGAAACATTTGGCAATTAAAATGGTTAGCCCAAGTGTATTATAAGCATGTTCTTGGTAAGTATAAGGTGGGTAGTATGTAGGGCTAGTTGTTAAGGGCCTAGCATTAAGTTCTATGTTTCCTGAGAGTGGTAATAATATTTGTGCTGGTGGAAATAAAAAAATATATATTGATATATATTTTTCTTGTTTGTCTTGTTTTTCTAGAAGTAGCATGATATAATAATATTAAACAAATAAGTATTATTTATCTTGTTTGGCTAGATGTGGCATGGTATGTCACCATTCACTGTGGATAGGCATTGTAATGGAAGTTACTGTCTTCTGATAGATGGTGGTACATTTATGTTGGACATGACATCTGCAACCAGATAATCTGACGATAAAAACATCAGAGAGATCATAGTTTTTAGGAATACTGTCAACAGGGTATAATTGCATTTTGATTTCTGCTCAGCACTTGGAGTTGGTGTGTCAAGGTAAAAAATAAAATTCCTAAGAGCATCCACATGGCATGAAGTTGTTAATTTGGTCTGTCAGATGTAGATGAGTTTTGTGGACAAATAGCAGTGGAAGCAATTTTCAGATTGTGACATTTAAAAGTCTCCTTTTATAAGTTATGCCATTCACACTGAGACGTCTGCAAGGGATGTTGGATGATATGTTAGTGGAACCACTTATATATCAGATGGAGAATGTGGTAGAAGGGTGGGATCTAGAATCCTTACCACTAAAAGCTGTAATAGCAGATTCTTAACACCAAACTCAGGGACAAGCCTTGTAGCCTTCTAACATGAAAATGATCAGGTAACTAATACAGAGTGGGTAGCTGATGTGCTGCTGGTTGGTAATGTATTGGGAGGATAAGGGAGCATCTTTGGCAGGGATCCTGGGTGACTCTAGCCTATTCGGGTAATAAGTAGCATGTTGGCACTCACATCACATGACCCAACTTTGCTTCTGGGCAGAGGTAAGGGGAGTAAATTACAAAAATTCTTATTTTATTTTAACTGTCTTTTTCTCCAAATGTGCTTACGGTAGGAGAAACATAAATAATTCACTTCATGTACTATTCTACATTTCCCCAAAGGTGCCTACAGTGGGAGCAGCATTAACATCCCACTTCAAATCAAGGTCCTTGTTTATGTAGTTTGTAAGTAACTTATTGTGTAAATAAGAAAAGAGATGAATCTGAGACATCACTCGAAGGACAGAACAATACGAAGTAAAGACTAAGAAGTCAAGAAGCATGTTTGCTAACCAAGGTAATCCTTATTATGGAAAACACATTACAGAACTATGTAGAGTGAGTACAGAGGAAATGTAGAAAAAATGGTTAACAGTGGAGAGAATGAAACTGGTAGAAAGCTCACCACATGATAGAAATGCAATTGCAAAAAGGGAGAGGACAGAGACATGCAAAGTTATGTAAACAGACATACTGTGTTTTGCAGATCATTTTATACTGGTGCTTCAGAGCTATCTGAACAACATGTTATTGTTTCCATCTGTGCTCTTGAACTTTGGTTTTCCAAGTATATGATATCCAAGAAGTATAATGTTTTTAACTAGTTATCCAGACAGTACCACATCTCCAGGTAAATACTTGAATAACTAATCATTTTAAGAAACATCACTTTTATATGTTACAGAGTACCATTTTTAGAGCAACACTGTATTCTAATTAAAACATATGCAACATCAACCAGTAATTCATGTGTAGTTCAAAGGCATTACATATTTAATTGAAGATTCATCTGTACATCTGGAGTTCAAGAATACAGAAAAATTTTATTTATCAGTGGTGTAGAAGGATAAAGCCCTAACTCTGATCCAAGTGTCCACAGTTTGCGTGGTGGCTTGGGCAAATGACAAATGGAAAAACGATTTTAGGTTTTCGTCCTGGTTCACTTCTTACTTTCAATGAAATGTGAATGTTATTATGGGAAAATATCTTCCTTTATAACCAATTATATTAATGGTTGAATTATCAATTATCCAAAAAAAAAAAACAAAAAAAAAAAAAAAAAAAAAAAAAAAAAAAACTAACAACTAAACTAACAAAATTTACGGACAGCAAAACAACATTGTATACTAGCACTGTAAAAAAAACTAAAAAAACTAACTCTACACTAAAAAACAATGTGCTATTTATTTAATAAAAAAATAAATAATATAATTAAATAATAATAATAATAATAATAATAATATAATATTATCTATATAAATTATGATGAATGTGATTATGTTTGTAATGATGATTACTGTACTAAATATAAATAATAATAATGATGTGAATAAATATAATAATGTTATATGATGAATTTTGTTTGTTTATTTGTTGTATGTGTGTATAAAATGAACAAGAAATCAGTCTGAAACACAAAACAAAATATAAAACCCAATAAAAATTGTATGTGTGTATATATATAATATGTAATTATTTGTGTTTGCATAAAATAAAAAAAAAAATAAATGTCCATTGTAAATAAAATAAATTAAAAGTATTAAAAATAAAAATAATATTAAATTAATACAGAATAAATATATATAATAAAATTAATATATAAATTAAATATACAAAATATATATATATATAAATAAATAGTAAAATAATGTGTAAATATTATTGTATATTATATGTATATGTATATGTATGGTATATTATATTATATATGTATTGTATGTGTATGTTGATGTAAAATCATCCCCAAATTGAGTACCCATGTCCACATATACTCTATAATACTATAACAAATATATGTGTACAAATATGTTAAACTATATATTATACAGGAAAGTTAATAAAAAATAAAAAAAAAAAATAAACAAATAAATAAAAAGTAAATAAATAAAATAAAATAAAACAATATAATAAATAGTAATATAAAATATATAATATGTAAATAATATATAAATATTAATAAATATTAAAATAATGTAAAATATTAATATATATATATATATCTATAAATATATAACAACATATATTATCTGTGTAAATGTGTATGGTGATATACATGTCAATAAATGTCCCAAAAATTACATTTACATAGCAACCCACTAAAAAACAATGACATGTGCGTAACTATGTATATGTAAGACTATTAAAATGTAAAATTGTGTACCATGAAATTTGTAAAAATTAAATAAAAAATTAAATTTAATATTCATTAAAATTAAAAAGCACATGTATATTAAGATATATCTGCATCCTTAATTCTAGGTAATCCAAAATATCATTAATTTTATTACTTACATAATAATTTTCCAATTTAAATTAAATTTTCAAAATTAATATGAATAAAATTTTGATGTATGTTTACAATTCTGATGTAATTTTATAAAATTTTTTTAATATGTTGATTTTATGTGTTCAAAATGCATTAATGTTCTTTAACCCCTATATTTTGATGTCAACTAAATTTCTTAAAACAAACTCTCTTTAAAACAAAAGCAGCACTGCTATAACATTAAAATTGTGACAAATAATTTAATATTTGTGATTATTAACTGTCACAACTAACATTGTATTAATCATATGTTTTATTGTTGAACACCTACCACATTTTTGTATTAACCTTATGTTTGCATGTTGTTGTTAACATTTTAGAAAGTTATTTATTAAAGCTTGTGTTATGAAATGTGTATTATATTTGGGATTCTTTTTAAAATTTAAAATCTTCATCCTGTCTTGTTGTATGTACTATTATTCCTTTTCTTGTTAACTATATTTTTTGTCTGTTTATTGAATCTTTTATATTCTTGTATATATTAATAATTATTATTTTTGATATATCATAGTATATATATAGTTAGCCTTTGTCATGATAGTTAGTGATACAATAGGATTTTTAACAGGGCCTTGTTGAAATCAATGTCTTGTTTATCTATTACTTGTTATTGCAAAATTATTGCAAAAATCCTTGGGGTACCCTTCTTAAAAATATAATAATAAAAATTTTATTTTTCAAAATCTCACCTCCTCACCATTCATAATGTAATAATACTATCATCCTCACCATACCAAATTCTTGCCTGACCCTTCTTCTGAGTCCACCTACTCACCATGTTTCATTTTTTTTTTATTTTTTCCTTTTGTATGAAGGCTTAAATTGACGTTTTTATTTATTTATGATTTTTTTTTTTAGCATCAATGGCCTACGGGTTATTGCATCAATATGGACCTTGGAATTTAACTTAGGTTGTTGGAATACGGAAGTTTTTCTTTCCTCAAATGACAGGAATCCAGGGGAGTATGAGTGGTGCCTATCCTGGGTGGGAGGATAGTGGTTACCTGGCTGGATGTTTCTGCCACTCCGGTGGCATGCAATGGAGATTGCACATAAAACTTAAAGCAGTGAGTAGTCAGGAGGGGATATTCCCAAGCCAGTGATGATAGCTAGTATATGGTGGGAGCATAGGCAGACCTCATGCTGACAATGGAGGACATGTCACCACCAGAGGATGGGGTTAGGTTAACTAAAACTCAAAATACTTACCTAACCATCTCTGATGGCTGTGCAGATGATGGTGATTCCTCATACCAGATCCCTGAGTGGGCTAAGTCCCTATCTTCAAGGAACCAGGGCTGGGGTGCTTTTGGACTGGCCTGGTGGTTACAGACTCAGAGCAAAACAACACAGTTAAAAATAAAAAACGAATACAGGAAAATTCTTGGTTTTCTCAGAACCAATGTGTCTCTTCTACACTTAAGACAATCTTACCAGTAGTCCTCTGGTCTGACTACCTTACCTACCTGCTCCTATCTATGAATTCATTCACATAATAATATTCTGATCAATGAATATAGACCTGCTTACAGGCATTGCAAACAACTTGGAATATGAGAATGAATATTAACTAAGGTTACCAGTTCAAACAGTTCTACACCAGTGGGTCAATTTGCCTCTTCAATAGCTCTACTTTTATATATGATAATAGCATTAGATACAATTGATAAAGAATGGTGGCAGTTACATAACTGGGACCATTACTGGGCTTTTTAAAATTACAAACTTTTATGCAATGCAGTCTGGTGTTGTAGCTTTATTAACATAGCTGGCATCCATCATTGTGCATGCATTTAGGCATTCAAGTAAAATGCAAACGTGCAAATACATTTTCTGTGTATAATTTTTTTTCAATGCTGTGGTCTTCCTTTGTGATTTTCACATTACTATATAGTCATTCATTTGGGTGCAGATGTAGGGAATACATTAAAAAAGACAGTACGCTAAAGCTATTCTGGCTGTGACATTTTTAGTTTGCCCAGTGTACTGGCTTTTCATTCCTGTGGAATCAGTTTTAATGGATTTGGACTTTGGTCTTTGCATATCTCCATTTTTGCCCTAAAAATTTTAATGGTGTATGATTATAACTACAGAAGGATTAAATTGATCAGTCACAGCATGAAGTTATGGGAAAGAGTAGGGGAAGCTAGGTTAAGAAGGGAGGTGATAATTAGTAATCAGCAGTATGGTTTCATGTCAGGAAAGAGCACTACAGATGGGATGTTTGCTCTGAGAGGGTTGCTGGAGAAGTACAGAGAAGGTCAGAAGGAGATGCATTGTGTCTTTGTGGACTTAGAGAAAGCATATGACAGGGTGCCTAGAGAGGGTTTGTGGTATTGTATGAGGAAGTCGGGAGTGTCAGAGATGTATGTAAGAGTGGTGCAGGATATGTACGAGGGTAGTGTGACAGCTGTGAGGTCTGCGGTGGGAGTGACAGATGCTTTTAAGGTGGAGGTGGGATTACATCAAGGATCAGCTCTGAGCCCTTTCTTATTTGCAGTGGTGATGGACAGGTTGACAGACGAGATCAGACAGGAGTCTCTGTGGACTTTGATGTTTGCAGATGACATTGTGATCTGTAGTGAGAGTAGGGAACAGGTGGAGGAGATCCTGGTGAGGTGGAGATATACTCTATAGAGAAGAGGAATGAAGGTCAGCAGGACTAAGACAGAATATATCTGTGTGAATGAGAGTGAGGATAGAGGAATGGTGAGGATGCAGGGAGTAGAGATGGCAAAGGTAGATGAGTTTAAATACTTGGCATCAACAGTTCAGAGTAATGGTGAGTGTGGAAGAGAGGTGAAGAAGAGAGTACAGGCAGGATGGAGTGGGTGGGGAAGAGTGTCAGGAGTGATTTGTGACAGACGAGTACCAGTAGGAGTGAAAGGGAAGGTCTACAAGAGGGTAGTGAGACCAGCTATGTTATATGGGTTAGAGACAGTGGTACCGACAAAAAGGCAGGAGTCAGAGCTGGACATTGCAGAGTTAAAGATGTTAAGATTTGCACTGGGTGTGATGAGGGTGGACAGAATTAGGAATGAGTATATTAGAGGGTCAGCCCAGGTTGGAAGGTTTGGAGACAAAGCCAGAGAGGCAAGATTACATTGGTTTGGACGTGCTGAGGAGGGATGCAGAGTATATTGGGGAAAAAGATGCTATGGATGAAGCTGACAAGTAACAGGAAAACAGGAAGGCCTAAGATAAGGTTTATGGATGTGGTGAGAGAGGACATGCAGATAGTTGATGTGACAGAGCAAGATGCAGAGGACAAGAAGAAATGGAAACAGATAATCTGCTGTGGTGACACCTAACGGGAGCAGCCGAAAGAAGAAGATTATTATTGACAGTTTTAATCAATCCAAATTTTTGAGCTGAGTTATCTGCAAGGCCATGGAACGGATTATCAAGGACCTCATTAACAAGGACACTGGCAACCTCCAAACACTCGATCCCATACAGTTTGGCTTCAAGTGAAGGTCATGTCTGTTAAATTTGATCGACTTTTTGGAGACAGTCACCAAAGCCATGGATGAGGGGAAGACAGTGCACACCGCCTACCTTGACTTGGCCTAAGCCTTCAACACTTTTCCCCACTCAGGCATAATAGATAAACTCTCTCAACTAGGCATCAATCCATATGTTACCAAATGGGTAGCCAACTGGATCACTGATAGAATCCACCTAGTCAAAATAGGAGAAGCTACCTCAAGTAGTAGATCCGTATTGAGTGGTGTACCCCAGGGTTCGGTCATGGGGCCTCTGTTATTTGGGATATACTTTTCTGAGGTACAGGCATAAAACCCATGGGCTATGGCTGACCAAGTATGCAAATGACTGCAAGTTGGGAGCTGTCATCAATTCCTCTAGTGACGTGGACATCCTCCCAGATGGTCTCACCCAAACAAATGACTGGTGCCAGAAACATGGCCTCAAGCTGAATACAAAAAAATGCATCATCATCCCCTTTGGGGAGAGAGATGTCCCCACAAATTATCACATGAATAACGTTCTAAGCATGCAGTCAGTCATGAAGGATTTGGGCACCCAGATTGATAGCAGCCTGACTTTTGGCCACCACGTTGCTTCCATTGTACAGAAAGCTTTCTACATGGCCCACCTCATAAGTAAGGGTATCTCATCCAGGGACAAGGAGGTCATAACATCCCTGTATTCTTCCCTTATAAGGCCCATTATTGAGTACAACGCCCCATTTGGCATGTACCTGACAAAGCACATGCAGCAGCTGGAGAGACCACAGAGGTTCCTCACCAGGAGAATCCAGGGCCTCAAAAAATCTGCCATACACAGATAGGCTAAAAGCCCTATGCCTCTACTCTGTTTCATACAGACTCCTCAGAGGTGACCTCTGTCTGGCATACAAGGTGATCTCGGACCCTGCCTTGATGGGACTGCTGCATATCCGCATGTCAAGCTCCACTCGAGTAACCCACACATGCAGCCTCAACCTGGTCTGTGACATCAATAGGACTTGCTGGTAGGACAGATTTGTGTCCCAGAGACTCCCCCATCTATGGAACATACTCCCTAACCACGTCAAGAAGAGTACCTCATTACCCCTTTTTAAGCACAATCTGGATAACTGGATGGGAAATAGAAAATACATCCATGGGATTCCACCCATGTCCCTGCCGGACAGGAGAATTGGGTGCTGATTTGTCTATGCATGAGCTAAACTCTTGGCTGGCTTATAAGGGCCTCAGGGCCAATAGCCTAGTAAGCTCCTATGATCCTATGAAACTACTTCTTATTCTTACAAATTCAAGGAGATTGGAAAAAATAAGTATTCCATCACCTATGCTACCACTGCATGGTTATTTGTCTTGCTTCCATTCTTTTTTCAGTATTTGTTGCAATAGTTTGTACACTGATACCATCAAGAATGCATGTGTTTAATTTGTGTGTGGCATTGTCTGGGTCTCTGGATCTTTATACAGTAATGTACTGAAGCACATAAAGCTTTTTTATAGATTACTGTAGTACAGCATACAGCTCTTTTCATTGCATAAGCTTAGGTGTGCAAAGGGTTAGAAGGGCTATTAATGCAAATTATCCACAGTTACTGAGTTTTACTATTTGTCTTCTCTTCACAAATGCACATTGTTTCATTAATTGGAGTTGGCAGATGTATCCTTGCAATTATAGCCACAGCCTACTTTATATACAATGGTATTTTACAGAAAAACTAGTTAGTAGTCATAGAAGAGCACGTTACTAATTTCATTCATTTTGACTAGATTTGTTCCCTTTGAACTGTATCATTGGATCATACAATCAGGCATCATTTTATGAAGGAAAACAGAATAATTTGATTCAAATTCAGGGACATTTGAGAAGCTATAATGTGTTTTGAATTTTCATTGCATCAAATTTGTAATATCATAATAAAAATGAAGACCAGAGAAAAAAGGTGTAATTAAAATTTAAAATGTGTATAGCAAGTATGTTTTAAGCATGAGAGGAAGCACTGTCCTTCATTTAATTAAGTCAATGAAATCTGTCCTAAAAAGTGAGCACATTGTGCGAAGATGTATTAAAGCAAACATAAGTGTATCCCAAAGATTTTGTATGCTGTTAAACAGAAATGTGGGAATAGCTGTTTATAGGTATCATGGAAGTGAAAGGATTCGATGCAGTAAAGTCTGAAATGTATCTGTAGTAGTGAGAAAAAAAATGCAAGTCAGACTGTTGAAAAGAAATGCTGAGAATTAATGGAGAGAATATTGCATTTTAGCGAGACAAAAATGTAGAGCACAGTATTCTGTCTGAAGATGCCATTAAAGCATTTGGTATATAAAATACCAAAGAGAAAACAGTGCGCTCATTATTAATATATCCTAACCACTAGATGAAGCCATTAGGTCAAACAGTCCTGGTCCATGGATTAAAAAAATATAAAAACCTTTTTTTTAAAATGTGGCAATTAAAGGTGCCATTTCTACTGATATTTTACGACTGGGCTTGTCAGAAGCTAAGAATGGTAAACCAAAATCATAGTGTGAAAACCAAAGACTGCACATGTTTGGAAACCATCAAACACACAGAAAAGCATTGCAGATATTGTGCAGCTTTAGCAATGATATTCTGACTCACTATGATAATGTATGCATAGACTCAGAAACTCCGCCAAGAGACTATAAAATACAAGTGAAATGCAATGCTATGCCACTGATATTTGTGTACAGAAAATAACAGAAGCAAAACATGACAGAAAGTAAAGTAACGAAAAGCTTAGTGGCATTATAAAACAATTAAAGCCATCACAGTGTTTTCACAAAATGGTTACTGGTATAAAACATGAAAAGATTGACCTTTTTATTGATCGACAAAATTATAATAAAATGATTAAGACAGATTATTATCCATTGGTTATAATGTTGATTTCTTTTCAGTACAAAATACAAACAATGTTTGCTGGCAGATAAAGCTAGACAAAGCAAGCTCCAATTTGTTTGCATTTAATAAACCATTAGAAAGACACAGATTTTATATACTTCTGTTTGCATTTCATCAGCAAGAGAAGAATTACAAAAATATGTACAAGTAACTGAATGGTTGGAATATGTTATAAGCATAACTGATTTATCAGTCTTGGACCAAGCATGATGAGAATGAAAAGACAAATAGACTAAGACAGTACAACTTTAAGTCAAATAGGTGTATATAAGAATAGCAAGTCCAGGGTACATGGGTCATGGTCTATAGTTAAGAGAGGCTGAAACCTGATGTAAAAAAATGTTACAGCAATCTTGCAAATAGTGCAAGTGCTAAAGCCAGAAGACATGGAAGCAATACAGAAGCTTCTAAGAATGATGCAGTATTCTTCAAAGTTTGTATCTAGTATGTCTTAGATACTAACAATCCAAAAAAGTGTTGGATACTGACTGATCAACTTGTTCACCCTAGTCAATCCCTTACCATCTCCACATTCCTAAAATTATACACCTGTATTGCCAAAAACAATTTTCAACTCATTTCGACTCCATACAAAAACTCAATTCACCTTGCAACATCTCAGCATAATCACATCTATAGCCAAAGCCAAGCATAACTATTCTAAATGTTCAGACCTCACGTCATAAACCACTACACAAAATCAAACCTGCAACATCTCACTATAACCACGCCCCTAGACACACATTCCTATTCTAACTGTTCAGACCAAACATTTCATAAACCACTACATAAAATCAAATCTGCAACATCTCATTATAACCACACCCCTAGACACACATTACTATTCTAACTGTTCAGACTAAACATTTCATAAACCACTACATAAAATCAAACCTGCAACATCTCACTATAACCACTACATAAAATCAAACCTTGCTCACCCAATATAGATAGCTTTCCACCAGATTTTCTCAAGATCACCCCAGCTATTGCCTGCCCTGTCATAGTAATAAAGAAATCTATTTTGGAAGGAGCAGTTACCCAGTGCTGGAAACAATTGCTTGTGGTCCACCTTCATTAGGATGTTTTCTACACATCTCTAAATAATTACTGTCTTTTTATCTTACTTCCTTTCTTTTGAAAATTATAGAACTACATATCCATCAACAGCTTCTGATCTACCTTCACAATTACAACTTAATATCACAGTCTCAACATGGATTCAAACCCAACCATGGTATTATGGCATGAATATAGCTCTTCTTCACCTCATTGAATACATCTTTGGTGAACTCCACTTATGGAAAATTTGTTGGCAAAGTCTTTCCAGATGTGTCAAAGCTGGTTGGGGCAAATGGGGAGCCTTTCCCAGAGGTCCACTTGTAAAAAGGTGCCAAATCAGTAGAGTAGTTATTTATATAGTTAAAATGTAAGCTTAGTTTTTATCACCTCTTTGCAACCCTTTCAAAACAGTACCATATCTACACTTACTCTGCCTCACAAAATGAATGGCTAATTTCCATTAGCAAGTGCCTAAGATGTTCCACAAACATCACAGACTTCTTAAGCAACACATTTCCAATGTTAATTGAACTGGTACTTCGTGACAACATGCTTGCACACCACAGTACTGTCACATCATGTGGTATTTCTTGTTTCAATGATGCTATCCTGGACTTTGTTTTATTTCAACAGTACACTTAAATGCTAGCCCCTGCAGATGCTTCTTCTTTATGTCACAGCTCCAGTCCTGCACTGTGGTTTTACTAACAGTGTTTTTTCTTTCAACTGTATGCACCCTTTCCATTGCTATACACTACAGTGGAATTTCAGAAGACCATATGAGATCCCATCCCACATCTCACATATCAAAAAAGTGGTTGCCATTATGCACTGTTGATAACGTGTCCCATCTTTTTTAACTCAACAGTATATGGTTAAATGTTGTTTGCTGCAGGCATTTTAAAATGCTTTATGTTGCCTTATATCACAGGACCATACTAGAAGTGCTATGTTGTTAACAGTTTGTGTGTGTGCATGTTTAACAGTGTATTTTAATTCCTCTTTGCTATAAAGTGCAAGTAAAATATTATAGTTCCAGTCATAATCCCTGCATCATAGCTCCAGTCAGACTTCTGCCTACACACACGTCATAGCTCCAGTTAGAAAACTACTGTACAGGTTATCTTGAAATACCACTTTTTAAATAGTGTGTTACTTCTTTTTTGCTAGAAAGTACAGTGCAAAATTTCACAGTTCCAGTCATAGAAGGCTAGATGAAATATTTCAGAATGGAGTTTAGTATCACAGGGCTGGTTTTAACATGGAGAGTTGGGAGCTGGGAGTATGGTGGGATCAGAGCTAGGGTGAGGCCAGAAATGGAACAGGGCACAAAATAAGTTTATCACCCTGCACAATAAATACCCTTGCTACGGGTTCCATTCAGAATTTCAAAGCTCAAAACTTCGAATTTCATGTGATCGAAGATCATATGTTTGAAGTTTCAAAACTTTGAAATCCTGAACGGAGATCGGCATACAGCGTGGACTGGGAGATTTCCCTTGTCATCCCTGTAGTGCGATCACGGAGTTGGTATATTTAGGTTGCGGGGGGTGTGGGGCTTGCCCCCCTGCATACACACATTTTAGTGTGTTGTGTGGTGTTTTGGGGGGGGTGTTCACAATTTTGAGATTCCAAGATCTCGACATTCTGAACTCAATATTCTGAAACTCAAGATTTTGGGATTTCAAAATTTCGTAGTGAACCCCTTGTTAGACATCTTTATCAAACTCATAGGTTCATAGGTAGGTACTAGGCTATTGGCCCAAGGGCCTACGTAAGCCGAGCCAGTAAGGTTCCATAGCTTGTGCCATCCAAGAAAGTTATTTTCCTGTGCCACTGTCCAGCAGAGACACAGAAGTGATCCCCAGGGTGTATTTCCTATTTCCCATCCACTCATCAAGATTTTTCTTGACGAGTGCTAATGAAGAACTTTGCTTGACATAGATGGGTAGCTTGTTCCAGAGTATAGGATGTCTCTGGGACAGGAATCTATCTCTCCAGTGTGTCCTGTTTATTGTGGTGACAAGGTTTAGGTCCCTAGAGCATGTAGCTCGGAGGGATTGGGATTTCTTTAGGTGTAGCATGTCCAACAGATCTGGGTTTGACATAGCTTTATATGTTAGACAGAGATCCCCTTGGAGTAGGCGATATGCTATGGAGTAAAGCTGGAGTTTTTGAGGCGGTCAGTGTAGGGCATTTGTTTGAGGCCAGTAATCCTCTTTGTGAGGTACTTCTGTGGCCTTTCCAGCTGCTGCAGATGTCTTGTGAGGTACATTCCAAAAGGGGCGTTGTACTCTATAATGGGTCTAATGAGTGACGAGTAGAGGGGAACAATGACCTCTTTTTTCCTGGATGAGAACCCTTTTATGATGAGGTGTGCCATGTAGAAGGACTTCCTGACTACTGTGGCAATGTGACTATCAAAGGAGAGACTACTGTCCACCTGGGTCCCAAGGTCTCTTATCACACATTCGGTGTTAAGTAGATTGCATCCTATGTTGTAGTTCACGGGTACAGAGTTTTTACCAAAGGGGATGACAATGCACTTTTTGGCACTGAGCTTGAGGCCATGGCTCTGACACCAGCCATCTGTCTCAGTGAGGCCCTTCTGCAGGATGTCCACATCATTTGGGGACTTGACTATGGCTCCTAGTTTGCAGTCATCTGCGAACTTCATTAGCCAGAGGCCTTCTGTGTTAGCCTGTACTTCAGAGAATTAGATACCAAACAGGAGAGGTCCCAGGACGAAACCCTGTGGTACTCCACTTGTCACTGCTTTGAGGTCAGATTTGGAGTCTGCAACTTTTACAGTGTGGTTTCTTTCAGTGAGCCAGTTGGCAACCCATCTTGTGACGTAGGGATTTATACCTAGTTTAGTGAGTTTAGCTATAATTACAGAATGGGGGATGGTGTTGAAAGCCTTGAGGAGGTCAAGATAGGCTGTGTGAACCACCGTACCCTCATCCACGGCTTTAGTGACTGCCTCAAAGAAGTCAATCAGCTTCAGGAGCCATGATCTGCCTTTCACAAACCTGAATTGGGTGGGATCTAGAGTTTGGAGATTACCAATGTCTTTGTTTATGAGTTGTATGATGATACGTTCCATGGCCTTGCAGACCAGGCTCAGGCTAATAGGTCAATAGTTCCCAGGATCAGTGGTAGCTCCCCCTTTGTGGAGTGGGATAACTGTTGCTGTGTGCCATTCAGTGGGCACAAAGCCTGATGCGAGGCTATTATTGAGCATGGTGCTTAAATGGGGAGCCAGTTCATTCTGAAGTTCATGTAAAATGCAGCCTGGGATGTTGTCCAGTCCTTTGGATGCTGTGTTTTTGGCTTTAGAGAATGCAGCTTTTACCTGCGTAGTTGTGATTACAGGGACTCTGCATTCTTCCTGTATAGATATGGGCCCTTTAGGGGGTGAGAGGAGGGCAAAGTTAGCACTGAACCTATCTGCCAGGATGTTGGCAATATCAGTTGATTCTGTAATTTTCATGCCTTTGTGCTGTAACTCAGAGCAGATCTGGGTGTTGCCATCTACATTCTTGACATAGCTATAGAATGTTTTGTGGTTGTCCTTCGATTTAGTGGCAATTTTGTTTTTGTAGCTAGCTTTGGAGGATCTTATAAGGGATTTCAGCTTCTTACTTGAGGCTGACCAGGGAGCTCCTCCATTCATGGGATTTTACTCTCTTTTGCAACAGTTTCTTCCTTCTGTTGTACAGTTTGTTTACGGCAGGGGACCACCAGATTGGCTTCCTTTTTTTGGAGGATAGCGTCTTGGTTCTGTTTGGGATAGCACAATCCATGCACTTGTTTAAGTGCTTATAGAGTGCATTTGTGTAGGATTCAGCAATTGTAACTGTATTGTCCATCTGCATGGGTGTCATGAAGTTCACCACTTCTGTCTTACGAAGCATGAAGTTGGCTTTGGAGAAATTGGTTGGAGAGATCTTTACCTCCAGTTTGGCTAGATAAGTGCATCTCTCACAGGTTGTAGTGTTGGGTGGAAAGAGGAGAGGCTTTTCTACATTGCCTCAAGATGCCCAGATTCATCAGATAGACAGGAGAGAACACTGGGAGCTGACCCTTGGACATGCCTGAATAAAAAAAATATTTTCCTCTAGATAAGTGAGGAAGGTGAGTACAAAAGCTGTTTTTCTCTAAGCAAGTGAGAAAAGTAAGCACAAAAACTGTTTTCCTCTAGGTAATGTGGAAGACTGAGTGCTATAGCAATTAGTAGCTTATTTAGTGCTTACAAGTTCTGAACAAGTGCTGAGCATGAATAAGCAAATTTAAGTGCTAAAACTAAGAATCTGTATCTGCACTAGACGAGTTACAGGACAGAAACAAGTGCAAATGCAGGCTTTCAAAACAGAAAGTTGAGAAAGATGGAAGATTGCCCAAACGGCCAGTAACTACAATTTCTGGGCCAGAACCACTCCGTATGTGGTAGGCAGGTTACCTAGTGCTTACCACTCCCACTGATAAGCTAGAAGGCTTCCCTCCAACACAGAAAGGCTTGGGGCCTCAGAAGCTTACATGCAGTCCTGGATACAGCAAATCTGTATCTGGAACACTAGTTACACGAAAGGTAGGAAACAGGCTTACAGTATTTTTTTTTACAGAAAAGTAGCAAAAACAGTAGTAAAAACAATTCACAAGCAGTGCAAGCTAGTACACTTGAGTATGCAGCAATATTAGACCAAACACAGTTTAAAAAAATGCAATTAAATTAAAAAGGACTAAAAGCAAGTGCAGAAAGAGTTTATTAAGTAGAATGTGGTAGAGAGATGGTACTGGGGGAGTGTCCCAGATCAAATCTACAGTGGGGCAGGCAACTGCAAAAGCCACCAAATTTAAACTACAAACCAAAAATAGGGAGGGTGAGTGGGACAAAACAGTTTCAACAGAGATCTAAGCAACAACTAACAGTACAAACTTTAAAACCAAAACAAATATTCTCAGCTCTGTATATTTGCCGATCAGTCTCTCAGAACAGTGAGACAACAGTTTCAACAGACATCTAAGCAACAATTAACAAACTCTATAACCAAAAAAATATATAATCAGCTCTGTATATTTGCAGATAATCTGTAAGGCAGTCACTCAGAACACAGGTTCCAGCAATTTGAATGCAGCTGTTACTATAAAAACTGAAGACACGGCAGAAAATGGGGGTGGGGGGTTAAAACAGTTTCAACAGACATCTAAGCAACAATTAACAAACTCTATAACAAAAAAATATATACTCAACTCTGTATATTTGCAGATAATCTGTGAGGCAGTCTCTCAGAACACAGGTTCCAGCAATTTGAATGCAGCTGTTACTATACCAACTGAAGACATGGCAGAAAAGGGGGGGGGGGCAGTTTCAAAAGAGATCTAAGCAACAACTAACAGTACAAACTTTAAAACCAAAAAAAATATTCTCAGCTCTGTATATTTGCCGATCAGTCTCTCAGAACAGTGAGACAACAGTTTCAACAGAGATCTAAGCAACAATTAACAAACTCTATAATCAAAAAAATATATACTCAGCTCTGTATATTTGCAGATAATCTGTAAGGCACTTTGTCACAATATAAACTCATAATAGTTGTAGAAATCATCAGTCTCTCATGAAGTGGTATTAGATTATCTAGCTGCCTCAGCAGTGGTCTTATAGGCAGTAAAATGCAATAGGATCATATGCCACATAATGCAGTGCCTCAGGGCTCTGTACTATGAGCACTTCTCTGCTTACCCTATTTGTAAACAACATGGTTGGCAGTATGAGGAATACCAAGCTAATACAATATTGCAGTGATTCCACTATAGCTATTTCTGCTGATTCCACTAACACTCTTGACCTATTCTTACAAATGTAGGAGTCATAGAAAGTTCAAGGCTACAGAGTCTTGGACCGATTATGCCTTGACAGTTCTCACCCTAGACTCTATCCCTCTGTACAAGTTGAGCTAGACAAGTCAAGCCCAGAGTTAATTTATGAATATCCATTAAATTATCCAGGTCCCAATTAAAAGAATATAATGTATCAAATTTATTTCTTTTTTATTTATTTTTATTTAACATTTGTTAACCGGGAAAGTCCGACTTGGAACGAGTCAATTTTCAGCAGATGCCCAGGGAGAAACGCTCCAGATGCATGTCTTTGTAATGCATTATCTGCACTGGGTTTCTATTCCAGAAGTGAGGGAGATGTTGAGTAACAAATCTGTTTCTACATATTTTTTTAAAGATCTTACTTTAATTAATAAATTAGTGCAGGTGAGCATTTCTAAACATATTATGGTCCTCTGTCAGTTATATCACTTCATATGAATTGTGTAAAGATAAAAAAATGCAACAGGATTCCAATTTCACACCTTTTCATAGCCCCCCCCCCCCAAAAAAAAAAAAGAGTCACATTACTAGGATTAACCAGAAAGAATCGTATATGACACAAGAACAACCACCAATAAAACAAGGAACATGTCATCCAGGAACATATATATATATATATATATATATATATATATATATATATATATATATATATATATATATGATGATCAAAACAACTGATAAAATGACACAATAGCAATACAGAACCAAATGAGAGCTTTTATCCCTTCAAAATTTTAATAGGACTTCATCAGAATCAAACAAGTGACATCATCCATCAAATATATATATCAAACATCCATGCTCTCTCATCTCCCAACAACCTTAATTAATTGAATAATCAATAACCCTAATATACAAATATGATATAAACCAATGCAAACAAAGGCATAATAGACATGAGTTTACATGTTAAGAATATATTCATAACATTGCATTAATTAGAAAATATTTCATCAGTTAAAGAATATTATGACTGAATTTTAAAACAGGGGCAACTGAGACAGATTCATTGAAGCCAGGTCCAGTTGTTGCCTGCTTTTTAACCAATATTGTAGTGGTTTGATGGATGATATAACTTCCTTGATTCTGATAAAGTCCTGTTAAAATTTGAAAGGACAAAACTGCTCAATCCTTGATCCATTTTATTTGGTTCTGTGCTGTTACTGTATCATGTTATCAGTCGTTTCAATCATCGTATTTATTAAACTCGTGAATGCATCATTAGTACTTTTTCATCTAGTTCCATGATGACAAATTACAGGGATTTATTAGGGGGATGACTAATGAATGACCCTATGCATACACATTAGTAGACTGTGCAGTCAAACTACTTTAAAGTGTTTTTGTAAGACAATCTAGATTTAGGACCATAGCAGGTGTTTGGAGAGATGGTATCGTGGAAGGAAGCACTGTTGCTATTGGGCTAGTGATCTAAAGAAGAGTTAGTAAGAACTCATTCCCAAAGCCTCTGCAATGGCCAGATCAGTCAAATGTCAATCAGCCAAGTTTGAACTGCTTTTTGAATAAGTACATTTGTTAAAAAATCTCAACAATATGTTACCACTCTGTTTTTGAAGTAGTAGCAGTAAACTTTATATAAAACAATGAGCAATGTAAGATTCAAAATATTTTAAGTGGCTCTGAAGGCAGTTCACTGAAATCCATAAAATACAATTATAACAGTTCTTTTTTGACTCTACTGGAAAGACACAAGCTATTATGTTGAAACCAAAAGGAGAAAAAAGAATGTTTAGGCACAATATACTACATGTAGCTATTAAGGTAAGCAGGTTTCCTTATTGCTCTGTTTGAATGTCTCCGAGTCTCAGTTGTACAGATGTCCTACCTATAGTATGTTCATGTCCTGGCTAAAAGGTGCTAGAGGCATGATAATAAGGTCAATGTCCATGAAACATTACTCTCATCAAAAGATGTAATGTCAGGTATGCGTGTATCTTTCAATTGAAAGACTTACCACATACCGATTAATGTCTTGTGTCACATAAAAAATGAACTTAAAAAAGTGTGTTTTCTTCATGTAGAATTGTCTGACCAGAACAGTTTGTCCTTTCCTATGGTTATGTCATCTTACTCTTTTCCTGGCACCTGCTGAAGACCTCATCTTGGATTTTTGCTCAGTCGTTGCCTGATGCCTCTGTTTTAGTTGTGTAGCTTTTCAATAGCTTGTGAAGCCTAAGGGCCTTTATTGTTCATCTAAAAGATGAATATGAGGCATGAAGATTATTTTCTGTGTTAGGGTGAATAGAACGTATGTAACCTCTCAGCAGTATAAAACCTCATTACCTCCAAAAGAATGTTCTTCATTTTTACAATCCTGATGGTTTTACTGATGTTGGCCATAAACCCTTCTATCATACTCATTATCTGAGGTGATAGTGAAGGATTCCTTCTCTGATGTATCTCAAGATTTTAACAGAAAAATGTTTAACAGGGCATTGCCGAATGGTGGCTCACCCACTGTCTGACTTTACTATCTTTGGTATTCCAAAAATAAAAAAAAAATATCTAGAATAACTATTTGCTGGTGTACTTTATAGTTGGTTCTGCAAAAGAACTTAAAATATTCATATATTATGACCAATATGCACTTAAAGCTGTTTATGCAATAATAGAAATCAATGCTGACTTCTTTCCGTGAGCTGTTTTGACAACTATCAGTCTAGGCAATGTTTGACTAATGGAGTATGTAGTTTTTGAGAACTGCGTGTATCTTGAGGTCCACTTCAAGGAATCATTTCTTCTCCCTTATAATAATCATTGACTTGACAATGACTACTTGTGTTGTGTGAGCTTTGTCTACTGCCCTTCGTTCAATCAATTAGTCTAGCACCTTTAAGTAAGGACCTACCACTATCTGACACATAATTTATCATAGAAATTTCTTCATAATATCTACCTGTTGGTTATCATTTATTATTTTATACTGTCATCTGTTCTGCATAGCTCTTTCGATACCTATAAAACCATGGCTTTTTTTTTTGTATTCAGTTTCAGATAGTTCTAATGATCTTAGAGCACAACACTCAGAAATAATGTTAATAGGTTCTGTAGATGGTCTATCACAGTTGTCTCCCTCATTTGTCAAACTGAATGGATACCTGATTATATAATCTGCAATACTGCAAGTGCCTTTCCTGTAAATTATCATGAAATATGTAGGTATTAAACTGAGAGACCAGCTATTTTTTTAGTATATGTGTAGTTTGGACTTCAGCTTGCTGAAAATTTTCTCTTGGGGCATATGTTCTGTCAGTAGAGCAAAGTCTTTTCCAAAAAGAGAGATGTGAAAGTGTTTATATTCCCATACTACGGCTAAGGGATACCTTTAAAGTCTGAGAATATCTGCTTACAGCCCCTCTCAGAAATGTACTAGTACAAGTAGTCACTCTAACAAAACGATTTAACCTATTCCCACAGCAGTTACAAATACGTCTAAATGTGGCTCACAGTCAGGGATGAAATAGACTATTGTTTCAGAACATCAGCTCTGCTTGACCTTATATAATGCTTCAATTGCTAACATTCATTAATTCTCTCAGTGACAAAGTCACTGTGTGAAAGTCTTTTGTTTGTACAGTATAGTTTAACATGTCAAACAAACTTTTTATACCCTACCAAAGGGTATTAGCTCAAAGTGATGCTTACAATTCCACATTCTTAACTTAGAAATCAGATTATTTTTGTAAAGAAGCAATATGAACTCTTACTGAAAGAAAAAAGAAGTAAAGAAGATGGATTCAAAAAATCACTTCAGCCATTTCCTTTAAGTAAATAAGGTTAGAGAACTAATATAAGTAACTACAAGACATGAAATCCACCTTCACCATTTGCCCCCATCCCGCCACCTTTTTCTGATATTTTTCTTGTTTTCTCTACACATAGCTACTTTTATTTAAGCTGCTGGTTTCATTTATCCATTCAAACCACATTATTTTTGACTACCTTTAGGAAAGCTCTTTGTCACACTACTAAATTTTACTCTTCCAAAGTTTGCAGGTATAGATCCCAAGTGTTCCATGTATTAATTACTAGTCTGTCTTTACTTGTCTTTTTTCATGTCTTTGTTTCTTATGTATTTCATAACTCCTCTTATATGACTCACTATAGGCATACACTCTGATTTCCATCTTCTTGTAATAACTTTTTAAGTGCTAGCATAAGTAGTGTGACTTGTCCTTTATAACAGCTTGTCAGTTTTAGGTCACTGTCTCAACTTAAGAACATCATCTCTTTCTTCATTAACACACCTTCCCCTTGAATATCTAAAGCTTGTTGTATCTCCCATTTAAAATCCTCCTTCCTTGCACATTTCAAAAAAAATGTGATCACAGCTACTCATTTCTCCTTCATTGCACATCCAACATTTACTTTCTGCAGTTGGAAACATTTTGTATTCTACTTTGTGTATAAAAGCACTCACATAGACATCTGCAGGCAAATATTCTGAACTTCCTGAATTTGATTGCTTGTTTTGGGGCTAGACATATCTCCCTGCACTAATCTTATGTAAAATACATATTTGACTTCTTGCCCTATTCCTCTCTCAAATTCTCTGATAGCCCACCATAATTATCACTCAATATACATTAGTTTAAATCTGGTTGCCTTCTTGGCTGTATCAAAACTCCACTATATTGATCTTTTCACCTGATGCACATTCTAATTTTCATTTATCTCTGCTACCATCCTCAGATAAAGGAAGTAGTCTTCTTCACTTAAATCAAATACTTGCCTATCTTCTTCCAAGCTTACTATATTCCTTCCTTTCGTAACCTTTCCCTAGAACTGTGGGCCTTTAACTCTTTTGAACCATTCACTCACTGCCTGTCCTTTTCTGTTTCCTGTGTGCTGTCACTCTTCTGGGTTGTTAACTACTATGGCTCAGTACCTCTCAACCGTGCAGATTTTTGCAGAATGTCCAAATTTTTGCCTTATATTTTATTTCTGCTCCTCATAAAATGTGTGTTTTTCTGCCAAATCACTGAGAATTGAAGTCACTAAATAATGACACACATTTGAGTTTCAGATTTCATATCCTTCAGAAAATCCATGCTAACACAAATTATGTTATTCTAGCAAATTTCTAAGTATATAAGAGCAATATTCTAAATGTGTCCCTATTTCTGGGCCTTTGTCCTCACATTATTTTAGGCTTTGTCCAGATATCGTGTGCTAACAGTTTGAGAGCCTTGTACAGCTCTGCTTTAGAAATGCCTTAGCTCAGGATATCTGTGAAGGTGTAACACAGTCTCATATACACACAGTTACAAAGTACTACAAATCTGATTGCCAGTCCAGAGTTAGAGAATATTAGGCCCTGTAGTTACTGAATGATTTGTTTCAATTCTTCCATTCTTTACAGTGAGTTGGTGCACTGCTTGCTATTCTACCTATCTATAAGGAATGTACAATCACAGATAAATATGATGTTGAGAATAGTACAGCTGTATAAAGAACTGATGTAACAATAAATCGTAAAATCATATAGATGCCTACCAATGTGCAAGTCTCATCACTCCTTCTCTCCATCATACTTACATTTCTGTGTATGGACATTTGCTTTAAAAGCATGCTGGACCACATATAATACTGATTTTTCTTTTACTATCCATATGTGTTGTTCAGAATGAATATATAAATATTTGGATATAACTGAACTGATTTCATAATTTATTAAGGCTGACTGTATTGCTGCAAGTTTTCTCCTATGCCTTTATTATTTTGTAGTTACAGTTCTTGGCTAGAGATTGTTTTCCCAGCATTTTTTTTTGAATGTGCTGCTTTTTTGTTTCAAACATTCTGTGCATCAGAATGTAGCAAAGGCAACTTGTTCAATGGGGATAGACTGACTGTTTTGGTCTATCTTTAATGGATCTGGTTGACTAACAGAAAAAGTACAATAGTAAGTAACACTGCAGTTGACATCTATTTGATTCAAAGGTTCATTATCAAAGTGAGTACATTGCAAAACTATACTTTGTTGTCATTCTCCTTATCATATATTTGTGATGGGGATGGAGTTTAGAAACCAAAGTCAGCAAGATGCACAACTCATATTTCATCCTTATGGTCAGCTGTGATTGGTGGATACATGGGAATGTGCATAACTTTGCATGTACTTGCATACATATCATCACTTAGCAGATGGCTGAGATGGCTATGCAGGAGAATAGACTCAAAGTTAGTGTATGATCATGAATTTCAGGGTCAACATTGCCAGCAGTCACTGACAATTCACCTCTTAAGTACCCATTTTAAAGAGATTATAGACATTAATGCAGTGTAAAGAAGACTATCTAAACTTATGGGGGTGTGCAGTTCCCTTTCAGTATATTCCCAGTAGGGATGGTATTTATCAAGTAACCTGTTCAACATTTTATGAGAAAACATTATGGTTTAGAAAAGATGTTTTCTACCTCTACCACTCTCATAATAGCCTGTACTGAGCACTGCCTATTTTGGGTTCTGTTTAGCTCGTCAGTCTCTCTCTAATGCACCCAACAACTAATTCATTAAATAACAAGCAATGTGTTTTGGCTATAATTAATACAAATGCCAGAAGCCATTATAGAAAATAGGAGTTAGCTACAAATAAAATATGGTAACTTCATTATCAGAATATTTTTTATATTTAGCAAAACCTGTGGTTTTAAGAGGCAGTACAGGTTTTCTGCAACATTTGTATTCTTATCAGGATGTACAATAAGCAACACAGACACCGGGAATGTGTTAGCAGCCTCCATAAGGTCTTTGCTCCTTTCTGTTTCTACAGTGAATTGCATCACATAACATGCACTTCCTGTAACTAGGCATTAACGTATTTATCAACTCAGATTTCCATAAGCTACATCTCTTTTTTTGCAGTTGTAAAATAGATCTATTTTCTAGACATTCTATGTGTTGTTACATTTATTGTTTAAATTATCCTTAACATTATACTAAACATGCCATAGACTCTGCTATGTCAACATATCCCAACTAATATCCAAACCAAAGGGTAAAAAGGTCACACAGATAACCATTCAGTAAAAACTGCAAGAAAAACACAGCCAAGCTAGAATTTTCACCATGTGATACCTTAAACATCCTGCAATGGAGGCATTGATTTGTGTGTGTGATCTTTTTACCCCTTGGTTTGGATGTTAGTTCGGATATTTTGCAGGTATCTAATTTTCATGGGCATCAGGTAGGTTTAAAGACCTCGCATTTCTGAACTAAAGCCAATCTATCTACTTATGCTTTGCTGATGATGTCAATAAAAGGACCAAACATGCATGTCCACAGTTATTGGGCTTTGGCTTTATTGGCCTGAATGTAACTATAAAGACTTAAAAAGTAAAAAAAAAGAAAAAGTTAAGAACATTCAGAAACCATGCAGGTGAAACACTTGCTGTCTTTAAGAAGTAATTTGCATATATCCTATGGGCCTCCATTACAGGAGGCTTAATGTATCACTCAATGAAAACTCCAGCTTGGCTGGGTTTTTCTTGCATTTTTTAAAGAATAATTTTGTACTGACATCCATAAATATAAGTTCCAGTCCTTAAAATCATGTTCATCTCTTTAACTTCATAAATATAATGTTCAGTCCTTAAAATCATGTTCTTCTCTTTAATTGTCTGTGTATGTCTATAGTTTCATCAGGACTCACCCAAATTTAGAGTATTTAATAATCCCTATGGACAATGGATAAGTCTTCTGGGACAGATATTGCTATATTACACATTTTGTCTTGTAACTTTTGGCTATAATAGTTCTAACAGTCTCTATTTTCTTACAATGATCCTGGGTGTGGTAATTCTTTTTGGTCCTGTTCTTTGAATGCTGGCATCTCTGCCTTATACAAATGTAACTGATTCCTCCTAAACAGTTTTTCATCTTCTCCATGAATAACAAAGGACGTTGGTTCAGCTGGTTGACAAACTGCACAGGCTTCAAATTTTCTCACAGAATTTGCATTCTTTCTGTTTCTCCTACCTGCAGATCCAGTAATCTCCTGTGATTTCTGTCACAAAAGTAATTGTATCTCTGCTGATTTTTGCAAAGTATTTCCCTCACTTTTATTGATTTTCAGGCTAATGGTGCTGACGTATGTAGATTGCTTTTCAGGCTTCTGTCCATTTACAACTTAAATGCTGAACAGTTCACTCCTAGCAAAGATGCATCCATGTATTCCCAAACCGTAAGATGAAAATATTCATAGATATTGATACAGCAATCAATAGTTCCTGCTACTTGTCCATTACCTTGCAGATAATATAAGCAGGACATTATCTGTTTAAATCTCCATTTACACTCAAGCCATTAGAATCACTGATGTTTGCACTGAGAACAGTATGTATGACAAAATCAGGTATCCCTGTCTCACGAATATAGACTAATAGAATGACGTGCATCTGTCAGTTTGATTATCTTAAGAGTACTTGGGATAGTAATCTACACATCTAAGATGCACAGCACTTTTTAAGATGAAATAAATGTAACAAATTAATGCCCATTTAACTCCTTGGAAGAAGATTCTCTTCAATGCCCAAACAACCATGGAGTGTATCAAATAAAATCTTTTCCTCTAGTTTGTTTATTTTATTTATTTTTATTTACTTATTTTACATTTGTTAACTGGGCTAGTCTAACTGGATATATTTCCATTTTCAGTAGAGGCCCGGGGAGAAAAGCTCCAGTGGCAACAAATAAAAATTGAAATTTAAAAATTAAAAATCAATATTAATACACAGTAAATGAAAGGATTTCAATAGAAGATTATTAAAAATACATGAAGTAATAAGAATACTAAAAAAAATACAGGAGTATTAATAACGTAAAATAGGTATTTACAATAGTAAAGGTGACAATATGTACAGGATAATTCAATATGCAGTGCGATACATGTAGACTATCAGTACACATCTATGTTAATATATTAACATATGTTAATATGTTCGAAATAAAAAATGCATTTTTCATCACATTTTACTACCCCCAGATGTGGGTCATAGAGCCTTTCATGCATTTGTCTTCCCAGCTGATTAGGAACCATTAGTTTTAAGCTTTGGAAATTAAAACTTGGACATAGCTTATTTCCTCCTTTAAAAGAATACAGCTGAATTTCTTTCCTTTCCTTTCTAATGAGGTTTGCTTAACTGCACTTCTAATATCATGTCACTATATCTCTGGATTTATTAATTTATTTATTTATGGATGTATTTTGTCATTAGTAACTGTGGAATTCCCCAAATAATCTTTAGGTTTTTCCAGCTCTTGATGTTTCTCTAGTAAACATGTTCCACTCAACTTAGTAAATAGGGCAATTCCTTACCCGGCCTGTATTTTACTTTCCAAGCATAACTTTGCAGATTAAATAATATCCTCTGCAATTTCAGAAGTAACATGTACAAAGACTTTCTGAATTTGCTTTGAAAGTTTTATGATCTGTTGACACATAAATGTCTTCATCATATACATGCAATTTTTCAAATCCTTAGATTAATGTTTGTGATTCCTTTGCGGTCTCAGCATATCCTTGTTATGTGTCAATATATGTTCTTGTCTGACATGCATTCATTTACTTATTTATTGAAAGATCACTGTTCTTATATACCCTACTATCTGGTAATGGGTGATAGTATTTTAATACTCGTTCTTCTGTAACTACTTTCTTGAGCAATTCAGAACTCATTTCCTGTTCAAACCTCCATTTACAAACTGCATTTTGCTCCACAGTTTTCTTAAATGAATTGTTATCTTGAGTATATTTGGCATAAACATTTGCAAGACACCTCATCATTCTGAAAAAAAATTGTAATGCTACTATCGTCTGGCTTTAACATTTGTCCAGTTGTTCTGACTTTTCTCCATGACAGGCTTCAGTCAGTTATTTGTCTTTCGGCTTTTCCCAGTTAGGGGTCGCCACAGCAGAACTCCTGTCCACTAATGATTGGCAGTAGGTTTTTTTGTTTTTTTACGGTCTGATATTAAAATGCAACTCTTACATTTTTTTTTACTTACCAGTTTTTTTTTACATGTGGTCTTATTTAATTTTAACACATAATATTTCGAACTATGTTTTATCTAGAAATTAACATTCTTTACTCGACAAAGGTCTGTCATTTACTCATTGAATAGTGATAATGTAGACAATATCATTGATATCAAGAAGTTTTGCACAAATGTAATGCTCAAGTTATTGTATGGTAATAATAATAACAAAGTTGCTGATTTTAAAAAAGCCGTCTACTTTTTCTCCGGCTTTACATCCCTTAGTAGAAGCCTTTGAGAAGGCTTGTGAAAGGGGTATCATTAATTTCACTAATTTAAATAGAAAGAAACAGGATTTTTACAATTTAACTACAAATGAATTTGATGCATTACAGTCATTAATAAATAATGATGAGATAGTTATACTCCCTTCTGATAAAAGGGGGCGCAATTGTCGTTATGAACACTACAGATTATTATAGGAAGAGGAATTAAATGCTTAATGATCATGAAATTTACTCTAGGTTTAGTAATAATCAACTGAATAAACTGATTTGTGATATGCATGCGACTCTATTGAATTCTTGATGTCTGATATGATTGACCCTGAAATGTATAGATATTTATAGTGGAAAATCCTTATGTTCCAAGTATAAGGGGCCTTCCAAAAATACATAAGGATGGTTTATATCCTCCTCTTAGACCCATTGTGTCAAGCCAAGGATGGTTAACTGAACCAATTTCTATTTATCTAGAAAAGCAAATAAGATGCTTAGTTGACACTACTGACACTATTTTGAGAGACACACAAGATTTTTTATGTACACTATCAAGCTATGTGTTTTCTGATACTTTTGAATCTAATATTATCCTTGTGACTCTAGATGTAGTGTCACCTTTCACCACAATTCCAAATGAAGCAGGAATTTAATTTATTAGAGGGTTTCTTAGGTCTAGTAATATTCCTGGAGATAAAATTAAATTTACTGTTTGCTCCTAGATTTAGTTCTAACCAATAATGTTTTCTCTTTTGATGGTCAATATTTTTTTCAAACCAATGGAGTAGCCATGGGTACCCCCCATGCGCTAACTCCTATGCAAATTTGGTGATGGCACAATGGGAAAAATAATTTGTTAAGAACAATATGAGATATTCTAGATTTATACCATACTACAAGCGTTTTGTAGATGATGTTTTTCTTGTGTGGAGTGGCCCTCTGAATGAACTACAGTGTTTTTTTTGGGAATATGTTAATTCCAATACTTTGTTTCTTAAATTCACTGCAAAATGGTCCACTGAAAGAATTGAGTTTTTAGATGTATCTGTGATTAAAAGAAGGTGAAAGGATATATACTGAACTATATAGGAAGGAATGCAGGAGAAATACTCTCCTTCATTGGCAGAGCATGCATCCTCAGTATATCTATAAAAATTTTATACAGAGTCAGGGTTTACGGATATCTAGACTCACAAGCAAGTTGTGAGAGAGCCCTAACCACTTTAAAAGGTGAGTTTATGGATAGAGGCTATAAGCCATATGAATGTGGAAGGCTTGATGAACCAGAGTTTATAGATAGATCTAATAAAGGGAGACCATTTTTCAGTAATCGCTGTATGATTGGTGTCTCTAACCCCCATGTAAATAGTTCAGCTATATCTCAGAAATGTAGAATGGTGCTACCCTATACTAGCAACAATAGAACTATGCTTGGAATTATTAATAATAACTGGCAGATACTCACCTCCGATGAGAAGTTGAGAAGTATAGTTGGAGAACAGCCCAGTTTTTCTTATCGTAATAATAAGTCCCTCAAGAGACTATTATGCTACAATAATACTAAGGTTGTTGACAAAAGAGCTGAATCACAATGTTCGGTTGCAGATGATGTAACCACTGTCAGTATATGTGTAATAAAGATAGATTTACACACCCTTCAAGGGATTATATGTATGTGTTTAAACACTATGCTGACTGTAAGAGCAGAGATGTCATCTATTTAGCCTATTGTACAAAGTGCCCATGTTTTTATATAGGGATGACAAATCGTACTTTGAGGGATGGAGTTACAGAACACATTTACGCTATAAATAAGGAAGATGAGGGGAATGCACTAGCCAGACACATTTTGCAGCATGGTACTACTCATAGATCTCTATTTTTAGTGCTTGAGATAGCACATCGGACAAGTAGGTTAGGTAATTCCAAAAACCAGACAGAGCAAAGAGAAATAAAATGGATAATCAGGATGCAAGCTGATAAGGGGTTTGGTCGCAACAGTAATGTAGCGTTAAAACCATTCTTAGCTGAGAGACCATTAAATCATTAATAACTTCAGGATGTTTGTCTTCATGAATTGATTTATATGTTTATTTATTGACATTTAAGACTGTTCTTATGATATGTATATAAAAAAGTTGATCTTTATATATATATATATATATATATATATATATATATATATGGTTCCACTTCATATCATCGAATTATCATTTCATCGAATTGCAAACCATCGAGACCAAATCGTCGAAAACCCATTTCATCGAAAACTCATTTCATCAAATCTCAAATCATTGAAAAGTATGAAGCAACTACAAATAACATTCCACAATGTTTTTACTATGTTTATGCAGGGGGGCAAGCCCCCCTGCACACCCCCCGTAATTAAATATACCAACTCCAAGGTCGCACTACAGTCGGGTTAGGAAATTACCTTTTTCCCCCACTGTAGTGCAACCTTGGAGTTGGTATATTTAATTACGGGGGGTGTGCAGGGGCGCTTGCCACCCTGCATACACATAGTACAAAGTGTCTGGGATGTTATTTGTAGTTGCTTCATAGTTTTCAATGATTTGAGATTCGATGAAATGGGTTTTCGACGATTTGGTCTCGATGGTTTGCAATTCGATGAAATGATAATTCGATGATATGAAGTGGAACCATATATATATATATATATATATATATATATATATATATTTTATATGTAGATATTTTTTATATATATTTTTTGTATATATATATTTTTTTATATTTCCATATATATATATATATATATATATATATATATCTGTAGACGTTTTTAGTATTGAAATTGCTATTCATACAGAACTATATATGCAGGAGAGAATTTGTTCTCCTTCTTTTTAATGTGTTGACTAATAAGGCTTTTGCCCCTTTAAGAGATGATGAATCCTTAATTGGTTTCATTTTATTATTATATCTATATATTGCATTTTTTTTAGTTACCTTGTATTAAAGTCTGAAGAAGCATCCATCGAGACGTGAAAGCTCTTACTCATTAAATATTTTACCTGTAAAAAATATCTGTTTTTGCCGTGTTGCTCTCTCCTTTTTATTTGCTGGATATTTTTTCTTATTAAGGGGAGCTTTATATACCAGCCCTTTGTATATACTTTTTCTGTTATTTAATTTTAAATTATCTTGGCTTTATTTAGCAGCAGTATGAGATATTTTCTATGCCATTGTTGTGTCTGACCCTGCACTAACTGATACCCTCTGAGCTGTCAATTACCTATGCAGTCGACCTTTGGGATGCTTATATTGCTGATGAAAAGCAAAGGTTTAAGAAATCTGTACCTCCCTAACTGTGCATTAAATGTACACAATATGGAGGCCTTTTCAAGCTTTGTCTGCCAGAATCCCTAGTTTAAATAAATTATTGAAAAATATCATTTAGTACAAGTTATATTACTTCACAATGGATACTGCTCTCTTTTAGTTATTTTTTTTCCAGATCTCGTGGATCAATACACAAGAGAACTGTGTCTTGTTTTTACAGTAGCAACCATTCTATTCACCTGTTGTTTTGACTGCAATGGCTTCTCACAGATGCCCAAGCATTCCTTTTATTTCAGTTCCTGATTTATTGTACTTCTGAGAAATACCGGTACTTTCCTTGGAGCATATGTATCACTGGCATAACATCAGTACATATTTGTATATGGTACTCTCTTGGCAAACTACCTAAGCATGTAAATAAATCAGCAGAGTCATATTATGGTACTGTGCAATATTCAAGATACCTATGTAACTGTATGAATTCATTACTTTTACACTACTGATTTTACTGTTCCAGCTTCCTATAAGCCAAGCAACCAATGGTGAACTAATTTATTTAAGTATTATAATATAAAAAAGAAATTGTACTTCTCGTCTTATTTGTACATTTGCATGTTAGTATCTTTTGAACCAATGCTTACTTGGTGCCTTGTGTGTGTTAACAATTTGCACACATTTTGTCTTTTTCTGCACCTCTTATTTCAGATGCTGTGAAAGTATCTTCAGATGCAATTTATTCTCCAAACTAGTTCTAGCTTAAAGTCAACCTTTTCCTTGCTAATCTTAAGCATTTCTTGACACATTGCAACTTGCACTCTTGTCTCAATGTTTGGGGTGTATCTTTAGAATTCAATATGACAACTCTTTTTTATTAGTACCATTATATGTCTTTGCATATTTTTCTGACACATTATTTTCTTCATATATATTTAATAAAATATTTCTACTGTACCATCTACAAACCTGATAAATTGCAGGATAATTCTTTCACTTTTACATAAAGCTGCATGTAGTATACAGGGCTTGAACTTCAGTGCCATACTTCCTTGGGATGATTCTTCCACTTGTACATAAAGCTGCATGTAGTATACAGGGCTTGAACGTCAATGCCATACTTCCTTGGGATGATTCTTCCACTTGTACATAAAGCTGCATGTAGTATACAGGGCTTGAACGTCAATGCCATACTTTCTTGGGATGATTCTTCCACTTGTACATAAAGCTGCATGTAGTATATAGGGCTTGAACGTCAATGCCATACTTCCTTGGGATGATTCTTCCACTTGTACATAAAGCTGCATGTAGTATACAGGGTTTGAACTTCGGTGCCATACTTCCTTGGGATGATTCTTCCACTTGTACATAAAGCTGCATGTAGTATACAGGGCTTGAACTTCGGTGCCATACTTCCTTTGGATGATTCTTCCACTTGTACATAGAGCTGCATGTAGTATACAGGGCTTGAACTTCGGTGCCATACTTCCTTCGGATAATTCTTCCACTTGTACATAGAGCTGCATGTAGCATACAGGGCTTGAACTTCGGTGCCATACTTCCTTTGTATAATTCTTCCACTTGTACATAGAGCTGCATGTAGTATACAGGGCTTGAACTTCGGTGCCATACTTCCTTCGGATAATTCTTCCACTTGTACATAGAGCTGCATGTAGTATACAGGGCTTGAGCTTCGGTGCCATACTTCCTTCGGATAATTCTTCCACTTGTACATAAAGCTGCATGTAGTATACAGGGCTTGAACGTCAATGCCATACTTCCTTGGGATGATTCTTCCACTTGTACATAAAGCTGCATGTAGTATACAGGGCTTGAACTTCGGTGCCATACTTCCTTCGGATAATTCTTCCACTTGTACATAGAGCTGCATGTAGTATACAGGGCTTGAACTTCGGTGCCATACTTCCTTCGGATAATTCTTCCACTTGTACATAAAGCTGCATGTAGTATACAGGGCTTGAACTTCGGTGCCATACTTCCTTCGGATAATTCTTCCACTTGTACATAGAGCTGCATGTAGTATACAGGGCTTGAACTTCGGTGCCATACTTCCTTTGGATAATTCTTCCACTTGTACATAGAGCTGCATGTAGTATACAGGGCTTGAACTTCGGTGCCATACTTCCTTCGGATAATTCTTCCACTTGTACATAAAGCTGCATGTAGTATACAGGGCTTGAACTTCGGTGCCATACTTCCTTGGGATAATTCTTCCACTTGTACATAAAGCTGCATGTAGTATACAGGGCTTGAACTTCGGTGCCATACTTCCTTTGCACCTCATGGCTCTCCTTCTCGTCCCCATCACAGTGACCATGAACTCACACGTTACTTCTTCTTTTACCTTTTATATGGCTTACAATTTATTTTGCACACTTCCACTGCCTCAGTTATTTTTCTAACGATATACTTGGAATTTGATTTGTTCCACAATCATCTGTGGCTTCTCATAAGGTCAGGTCTGCTTAACAGCCAACACCTTGTTTGTTCATTTCTTCTACCGAAACACATTCTCTCATTAATGTACCCTGTATTCCAACAAATTTACTGTCAATGTCTTGTGATTTTTCTTCAGTAACATAAGCATCTACATCCTTTCTAGAATTTTGTACCATTGTAAAGAACAAATGACAAGTAAATAAGTTCCTCATACACTCACAATAAGGGTAATTTACTAGTACCATGTACAAAGATATGACACTCCACCTCCTCAGGATCCTAGGTGATTCTGCACATAAGGACAAAAATCAAATTTTTGGATCAAAACTTCAAATTTTCTGTGTAATTTCCTTGCAGTGAGAACTCATACTGGTCACAGTTTGACCATTTTTCGTTCTAAATAAGAATTACACTTCTGTACTTCTAAACACACAAACCTTAAATATATATATATATATATATATATATATATATATATATATATATATATATTTGACTTTTACAAAATACATTTTTTCTCTTCTGGAACCATCTAGCATTTCATTGCCCATCAAGATGTTCAAAAATGATGCAGGTCACAGATATTCTTCAAGTCCCCTTGAGGTCTTCACTCTCTTTCTAGAAGGAAGTAACCGTATAACATAGATTTAGCATGTTTAAAGTTATATATTCTCATATGTTACAGTCATTTCTATTTGTTAACAGTAACAAGGCTGGCAGTAGGATGTGGGAGAGTTCATGGAAGGAGGAAATCCATCTGTACCAACTACCCTTGCAGGTCAGTGACAGTTCTAGTCATGCCATATTGCTAAAGCTTCATGGTATTTTTATATTATGTAATTATACAGCCCCAAAAGTAATTATACATTATCCTTATGATGCCCTGAAGAATGTTTAACATTCTGTTGTGAGGTTGATATAACAGATAATGAAGACTTAAATCTTCCCAATAAAGACTGATCTAATACCTCTCAAATGTGTGGGTTTTAGACTCATAATTTTGGTCTCTAGCTGATACAGTTTGTGGTTTTCTGGCAAATAATTGATAATTGACATCATTAAATGATGACATGCATTCTAGTTTCAGATTTCAGATTTATTTATTTTATTTTTTATTTATTCAACATTTGTTAACCAGGAAAGTCCGACTTGGAATGAAGCCAGTTTTCAGTGGTGGCACGGGGAAAAATGCTCCAAATGCATGTCTTTTTTTTTTTTTTTTTTTACATTTGTTGACCGGGAAAGTCCAACTAGGCTCCACAGAGCCTGTTTTCAGCGGAGGCCCGGGGAGAAATGCTCCAGATGCATGTCTTTAGAATGTGGGAGGAAACTGGAGCACCCAGAAGGAAACCCACACAAATGCAGGGAGAACATGCAGACTCCACACAGAAAGCACTCCAGCTGAGAATCGAACCAGGGAACCTCTTCCTGTGAGGAGACAATGCTATTGCTGCACCACTGCACCGTATCTTTCAGAAGATGCATTGTCATGCAAAATTTGTTATTCTGTATGACATACATTCTAGTTTCAGATTTCATATCTTTCAGAAAATGCATTGTCATGCAAAATTTGTTATTCTCACAACTTTCTAAGTTTATAAGAGCAATATTTTAAAATGTCCCAAATTATGGGCCTTTGTCCCAGCATTATTTTTGGCTTTGTATAGATTTCTCCTGTTTAGAGGTTGAGAGGATTGTATAAAGGTATGATGACAGATATTTCCTAAACAATATTACTTTACAGTTTCAGCAAGTAATTCCCAACTAGAACTGCAGCATACAGTGATTCTGAAGTCAGCAATTTGTCTACACAGATACAAGGTTTCTGTACTGAGCACACATAGCAGCACAATTCTTAATCTTTCCCCTCTTCCCCACCTGCTACTATTTCTACACCTTCCTTATCCAACCTTCGTATACTACTATGGCCTATTACTCTTTATTACAGTATTTGCAACAACTTGAATTCTGGTATAAACACAATGTTTTGAACTTAAATCTCTTACTTTGAATGTCATCTATCATGCATGTCACCCAATGTGGTTATTCAAATAATTGCTCCTTGTTTTTGATGTAATGTGTTTAAATGTATGTTTCTATGTTTCTATTTCATTAGTGTATGCAAAGCAATTTTATTTTGTATTCATTGACATATCTCTCTTTATAAGCAACACTCTAATGTCTTATTGTATCAATAAATTTACTTACATAATATTTATAGCATGCCATACTTTATGTTATGTAGAATATATTTTTTAATATTTCTGTAGTATTTATGATTATGAGGGGTTTTTTTTGAAAGCTTTTCCAGTCAGGTTTTCCCTGAAAATAGTCTTTACCCAGCAGGGCACTTAACAACATATAAGTAAATGGACCGCTCCATTTTGGCATTTACTTCTCTTAAGTCAAGGCCAATGTCAATGGTTTCTGGCTGACTAAATTTGCAGATGATTGTAAATTAGGAGCTGTCACTGAATCCCACACTGGCACAAATGTTCTCCAGGAAGGGCTGACACAGACAAACAACTGTTGTCAGAGCCATGGACTAAAACTAAGTGCCAAGAAATGCATAACAGTAACCTTCGGGAAGTCATCCACCCTAGTAACTATCATACTGACAACACCCCCCTTAGAGATGACTCGGGACTTAGGGACACACAATGACCATCACATGTCTACAGTAGTGAGGAAATCATTCTATGTATAGGATGGCACAGTGGTGCAGGATGGCACAGTGGTGAAGTGGTAGTGTTGTCGCCTCACAGCAAGAGGTTCTCCAGTTCGATTCTCGGCTGGGGTGCCTTCTGTGCAGAGTCTGCATGTTTTCCCTGCATTCGTATGGGTTTCCTCTGGGTGCTCCAGTTTCCTCCCATGTTACAAAGACATGCATCTGGAGCATTTCTTCCCGGGCCTCCGCTGAAAATTGGCTCGTTTCAAATCGGATTTTCCCAGTTAACAAATGTAAAATAAAAAATAAATAAATAAATAAAATGTTCCACAACTTATAAGTAAAGGTATGGCATCTAGGTCCAAGGAAGCCATTATTCCACTGTATTCAGAATTCATACGACCTATCATTGAGTACTATGCCCCCTTTGGTACATACCTAACCAGGTATATCCAATAACCGGAACATCCACAGAGGATCCTCACTAAGTGCAGACCGCCTCAAGGCCCTATCCCTGTATTCTGTCTCCTGCAAGCTGTTGAGGGGACATCTATGTCTGGCATACAGGGCATTGTCAGACTCCCCTCTGATGGACCTCCTGCATATCCACAAAACAAACAGCACCAGAATTACCCATTCTAAAGACTTAAACCTTGCCTGTGATATAAGTAGGATCTGCTGGAGAAACTGGCATGTATCCCAAAGACTACCCTGTCTCTGGAACAGGCTCCTCATCTATGTGAAGCAGAGATCCTCCTTAACCCAGTTCAAGTGTAATATGGACAATTCATAGGTTCATAGCTTCATACTAGGCTATCTGCCCTAGGGCATTTATAAGCCTAGCCAGAATGTGTTTGGCTTTCGCCACCCATTTTAAATTTATTTTGCTATGCCCTTTTTCAAGGTTAGTATACTGTGCCTCTGTCTAACAGTGACACAGAAGTGATACCCAGGGTAAACCTACGATCTCCCATCCACTCATCAAGATTCCTCTTGAAGAGAGTCAATGAGGGACTCTGCCTAACCTGGACTGGGATTTTATTCCAGAGTGAAGGGAGCCTCTGAGTTATGAATCTGTCCCTCCAGCATGTCCTATTTATTTCAGTGCTGAGGTTCAAGTCTCTTGAGCGCGTAGCTCGATGGGATTTGGATTTTCTGAGGTGCAGCATGTCCATTAATTCCAGGTTGGACATGGCTTTATACGTCAGGCACAGATCGCCTCTGAACAGGTGGTATGCCACTGAGTAGAGCTGGAGTTTCTTTAACCGGGCAGCATATGGCATCTGTTTGAGCCCTTTGTTCCTCTTGGTGAGGTACTTTCGGGGTCTTTCCAGTTGCTGCAGGTGTCTGGTAAGGTACATCCCAAAAGGGGCATTGTACTTAATTATGGGCCTGATGAGGGATGAGTAAAGAGGCACGATGACCTCCCCTGATCTAGATGTGAATCCCTTCATGATTAGGTGGGCTATATAAAATATTTTTCTAACCACTTTGGCCACGTGGTTGTCAAATGAGAGATTGCTATCAACTTGGGTCCCCAGGTCCCTAATTACTTCTTCTGTACTTAATGGATTACAACCTATGTGGTAATTTGTGGGCACTTTGTTTTTGCCAAAGGGGATGACTATACACCTTTTGGCATTTAGCTTGAGGCCATGGCTCTGGCACCAGTTGTCTGTTTCTATGAGGCCCTTTTGGAGGATGCTTGTGTTGGCTGGAGAGTCGATTATGGCGCCCAGTTTGCAGTCATCTGCGAACTTGGTCAGCCATAGTCCTTCCGTGTTGGCCTGTACCTCCGAGAAATATATACTGAACAAGAGAGGTCACAGGACTGAGCCTTGTGGGACACCACTTGTAACTGGTTTGGAGTCTGACATGGCTCCAGCAATTCTAACCATGTGGGTTCTGTCCTTGAGCCAGTTTGCAATCCATCTAGTGACATAGGGGTTTATATTTAAGCTGGTGAGCTTATCTATAATGCCCGAGTGGGGTATTGTATCGAAGGCTTTTGCGAGGTCCAGGTAGGCTGTGTGGACCACCTTCCCCTCGTTAATGGCCTTGGTGACTATTTCAAAGAAATCAACCAGGTTTAAGAGGCAGGATCTGCCCTTAACAAAGCCAAACTGGGTAGGATCCAGTGTCTGTAGGTCCCCAATATCTTTATTTATGAGATCCATGATGATCCTTTCCATAGCTTTGCAGACCAAGCTAGTCAGGCTTATGGGGCAATAGTTTCCAGGATCCGTTGAGGCACCACCTTTATGGAGAGGGACCACTGTTGCTGTACGCCACTCTTTGGGCACATATCCTGTAGTAAGGCTGAGATTGAACAGTAGTTTTATGTTTGGGTTTAGCTCTTCTTGGAGTTCATGTAGGACGCAGCCCGGGACACCGTCTGGTCCCATTGATGCTGTGTTTTTTGCTTTGGAGAGGGCGGCTCTTACCTGAGCAACTGAGATGTCAGGGGGGCAGCATTCTGCTGGGATAGATATTTGCCCTTTTGGTGGGGGGGGAGATTGCGCTGAACCTGTCAGCTAGGATGTTGGCAATGTCTGTGGGTTCAGTGTATTTTTTGTCATTTTGGACTAATTCTGAGCATATCTGGGAATTACCACCCAGGTTCCTAACATAACTAAAGAAAGCCTTGTGATTATCCTTAGTGTCCTGTGCAATTTTTCTCTCGAAGCTGGCCTTAGACAATTTTGAGTGCCCGTAGTTTTTTGCTAATACTGATCAGTGATGCCTTCCCTTTCTGGGATTTTGCTCTATCATTTAGTAGCTTCCTCCTTCTATTGTATAGTTTGTTTATGGCTGGGGTCCACCAGACAGGACGTCTGCCTTTGGAGGATTGGGTCTTGGTTTTATTTGGGATTGCATGATCCATGCATTCCTGAAGGTGTTCATAGAATGCGTTTATAAAGGATTCTGCGGTCTGGGCCGTATTTTCCACAGGCCCGGGGGCTTTGAAGGATTCCACCTCGGTTTTGAGGAGTGTGAAATTTGCTTTAGAGAAGTTTTTCACTGTGGATTTCTGGGCAGGGGGTGGGGTCGGGATGTGGATATCCAGAGAGATTAGTTTATGGTCTGATCTTACCAGTGAGGGATACACTTCTGGTCTGGAGCATAGAGTCCCCATGTTGGTGATGATCAGGTCCAGTATGTTTTCCCCTCTTGTGGGAGTGGTAACAAGTTGTTCCATAGCATTTGAGTTTATAAATTCTAGGAACCTTTGGGCTAGGGTGTTGGAGCTAGAGTAATGCTCCCAGTCTATGTTTGGGTAGTTGAAGTCGCCCAATATAATGGTGTTTGGAGAGACCTTCATATTTTCCAGTGTTCTCAGGAAGGCCGAATGGGGTTCCTGGGTTTGGGAGGGTGTTCTGTAGCAGGCTATAAACTGGAAGGCAGTTTTACCCACTGTTAGTTGCACATGGATAGTCTCTGATGCTTCGTGCTTTGCCACCAACCTGGAGGTGTGGGTATCTTTGATGAATATCGATACGCCCCCTCCTTTTGTGGTTCGGTCCAAGTTTTGGGGCCAAAAAGCATGGTATGAGGTATAATCTGGTAGTGCTGGGGTGCTCTTGGGAGCCCTGAACCAGGTTTCTGTTACTGCACAGATATCGATGTTCTCCATGCTAAGGAGAGTTTCAAGTGCATGCATCTTGAGGTTTAGACTTCTGGCGTTGAGTAGCATTACTCTTAGTTTCTTATCCCTTGTGACACCTATGGAGGTGGGTTTGTCTTTTGAGCCTTGCCTAAAAAAGGCACTATGGGGGTAGCAAGAGCCTTTGCCAATATCCGAAAGCCCAGGGGTGACAGGTGCAAGCCATCCCTAGCGAAGCATCGTGGCTTGTCGAGCATATCATCCCAAGCTAACAGGCATTGGATCCCCTTTGAATGACACCAGTACTTAAGCCAGTTGTTGAAATTGATCATCTTGTCTTCATATTGTGGCATCATTCTTGGTGAGGGTAAGATGCTACTCAAGGTCAGGGTCATACCAGCCTGGGCTACATGCTCAGAGAGCTCCTTTATGTCTCTTTTCATGTAGTCCAGGGAGGTACGTCTCAGGTCATTCACACCAGCATGGACAATGACTGAGTCATATTTGTACTTGCCTTGGAGTGACCTGAGTGCTTGTGTTATGTGGCGGATCCTAGCACCCGACAGGCTGCTCACCGTGACCCTCTCCTTGTTTAGCCTGGTGAGCGGGACGTCAGTGTGCCTGATGATAGAGTCACCTATTACAAGTGTATCAGGTGTGTTGTTTAGTCTTAAGGGCTGTGACTGTTCAGCACACTGGCTTTGTGAGATATGTGTTGCACGTGTTTTGTTTTGGGGTAGCGGTTGCTTGGGTGTCTGCTTTGGAGGTCTCTGCTGCTTAGGCAGATCTTTATTTAGAGCCTCAGTATGTTTTGTGTGATTATGTGTTTGGTTTGCTGTCGTGGTAGGTCTATGTGAGACTGGAATTGTAGTGAGTGTGGTTTCCTTCTCCTCCTGACTGGTTATGCCAGTACTGAGTTGAGAGAGCTTAGCCTCCAGTTTGGCTATATGGTTGCATCTCTCACATGTGTTGGAATTTGTTGGGAGGAGGAGAGGGTTGTCTGTGTAGATGAGGCAGTTGTAACTTTGCCTCAAGATTCCCAGATTCACCAGCTGGACCAGAGAGGAGATTGACAACTGACCTTTGGACATGCTAGAATAATATTGGGAATTCCTTAATAATTGAAAACAAGGGCCAGTGGGGAGTGAGGGTGTAGTGCTTTTAATTTTTAGTGATGACTTATATAATTGCTTTAGTGAGCAAGTGCCAGGTAACTTAAGTGCAATGTGTTACAGGTAACTTAAATGCAAAAACGACAAACAGTAACTTTCTTTCAAGTGAAACAAGGAAATAAGTACAGTAAGCAATGCAGATATCACTAGTGATCCACAGAAGCTGGGAAGCGTATTAGGTGGAATTAGCGTTCCAGGGAAATAACAAGCAAACAAACAACAAGCATATAAACAAAGCTAGATTCAGCAGGCCTGGATCTAGTCTATGCTAGAGCAAACAAGGTGTACCAATTTCAGTAAGATACAGTTCAAATATTCAGGCACTATAAGCCTTTAACCAGAAATTCCCAGCTCAGAAGGGCAGAGTCCAGCCTCTTCTCCCACAAGAGTCAGACCACGAACCTTCTTAATGTAAAATAACTGGCCTGAAGCCCAAGTGCTTAAACCTAAATTTATTTATATTTGGAGGGAAACAGTAAATTAATCCCTGGTTTGGCACCTATGTCTCTAATGGACACATCCTACTTGCAAATAAGCCCCTGCTTATAAATGTTTCATCTCCCTAGCCCCTGCTTACACTTTTCTAGGGTACCAGAACTTTTCTGAGAGTTGGGATGCATGCCTAGGCTTAAAAAAGCCCTTGTGGCTGTTAGCCTAGTAAACGTATATGAACCTGTATAACCAGATAAATAATCTAAATAATTCAGATAAAGAAAAAGCAGGACAAAAGAGGTTTTCAGTGAAAAAAGTGAAATTTGTGGTCATAGTTTAGGATTTATGACTTCACTTCTGGTGTGATCAGTATTTTGACTGTTAATCACACAGAGTGAAATCATTTGAATGCAAACAACATTCAAAATGAAAAACACCATGAAAAAAAGCATTTTACTGGGGACATTGCACCACCCACAACCTCATTAGTGATATATACTAACTCCAAGGTCACACCATCTTGGAACATGAATAAATACCTAGGACACTGTAACCTCATTCTTCTAGGGGAAACACCTGCATTCACACTTTAAAGGTCACTCATATAATCATTAGTGTGGCAAACATGCCTGATACCCGGTAGCTTCCTGCCTCAATGACTAGTTACAGTACTTACTGATAAGTGCCATAAAACCACCCCCTCACACAAGTTAATAGCAAGTACATAGGAATGAGGATTAAGTATCTACATTATAGAATGAATTCAGGTTATTTTCAAAAACAAGCTACTTGAATTAAGGGAACCTAATGTTACCATAAAAATCCAAGCTCCAAAACTTTAAAAACTGACATTTTGTGCCTATAAGCAAGACTTGCAAAATCATTTTAAGAATATGTGTTCCAAGAAATGGAAGAACATAGGAAATGACTCTCTTCTTTTGCAGACAGGCCTATTCTCCTCTTACATGTTCTTTTTTGTGGCAAGAGGTTTGCAGCCCATTGATTACCCTAAGGATGATAGCCAAGCACCACATGTAATGCTATCATCTGCAGTATGGATAGGGGGGGTTGGTTTGGCACCTCCTAATGTACCCACATATGTCCAATGATGCCCTTGGGTTTGGGCATGCAGTGGGCATTGAGCAGACCTATAACTCATTTCTATCAATGACATAAGCCAGCAGACAACCTGCCTCCTTGAAGCAACCACCTCTTTTGGCTTGCTTCCAAGAATGTCAAATGGAGCATACTATCCAAGGCATAAACTCCTCTCCCTACACAGTAAGATAAGTGGACTCAGCCCTTCCATTCTTCTCCCACATCATGTTACCTCCTCCATTGACCACTAATCAATTTCAAATCATCTGAGTCATACTCAGGACTCTATCCCTGTATGCAAAAGAGTTGGCAGAGACAATTTTTCTAACACAGACAAGTTAACATCAAAGAGAAAACACAGTACGATGAAAGGTGAATTAAATTTGTTCTGTGGGCCAATTAGAGAGAATAAGGGCCTACCAGGATTGCTGAATGTAATCAAGGGACAGCAGAAAAGTAAGTCATTTAACTGACATTTAACATGCATTCAATTAGAAGGAAATACTGCATGTCTTAGGGGAACACAGTGAGCTAACTATGAGGGATAGTAAGAGTGACAGCAAAGGCACCAATTCTATAACTACTTCTAGTGGCTGTTATTGCTTAGAAACAAATATATCAAGTGCTTGGGCAGTTAAAAGATAGGAATGCCCACAGTTCCAATGACACTACAAATTCTAAACTCAGTCTGTTAAGGGAAGGAGTCACCAAGCTTACTCCAAATTTATACAAAATATTGCCATGTGGCAATACCCCAAGGAATGTTATGGTTATGACATACACATCAAGCTTTGAAAGGCTGCCCTTGTCCATTAGGGACACAGGTGCCAAATTAGGGGTAAATTTGCAATTTCCCATCCATTTGTCGAAGCTATGTTTGAAATGGGTTAGGGATGAGTTTTGCTTCACATAAATGGGAATCCTGTTCCAGAGAAGGGATAATCTTTGAGACATGTGCCTGTCCCTCCAACATGTCCTGTTGATGTCACAGATGAGGTTTAGGGCTTACAATTGATATTTCAGATGCTATATGTTTTACAGATGTGCAACAGATACGTCAGTATGGGATCAGAGGTGATAGATTTCATTTCAGGATAGGAATCCCTCAGGGTTCCTTTGCTGTTCACTCTCTACCTCTGTTTTTATTTAGCAATAATCCATGACTTTGTGTAAGTATATCAGGATTTACCCATGACTGGTGTGGTTTGATCACATGGGCAAAGCCCCACTGATTAAACAAAGCCAACAGTGGCTAAATCCAGATATAACCACAAACAGTTGTGGATTATTGCTACATATTATACAATTACATTATTTAAAAAAGAAATTGCTTACCTTTCTAAAATAATGCATTTGTATGACAGCACTTCTGTCTTCTTCTACACTGTCTTTGCTGTACTGATGTACTGCCCATGTGATTGGGACTTAATGATTCCATGCTTGCACAGTACATCAGTGCAGGAGAAACAATGGAGAAAACAGAATCTCTGTAGCTGTTTGTTTACCTACTTTTTTTAGTGTTAAAAATAGACATTTAGAAAGACAGTGCAAAATATGAGAAAAATCAGGTATGTTTCAGTTTTAGTTTTGCAGAACGTACCTGATGTTTCTCATATTTTGGTGTGTCCTCTGTAATATATGCCAATAGAAAAGTCTGGCCACTCAATGGTACTTCAGTGGCTGGACTTTTTTCTATTGGTTTATGCTCAATTTATACCAGACACTCTGGTTAGGCTACCAAATCAGCTTGCTCATTTTTGAATAGCAATAAGCTATTATTGTATAATATGCAATTCTAAGATGGCGTGTTAATATACAGATAACAGGTGACATCAGATTAAGCAAAAATCATCACTCACAGTAAGGACCATGAAAGCTTCAAAATGCTGCTGAGACACCTTTGCTGTTTGGATGTACACAGATAAACTTAGATACTATAACCACATGCAAGAACATAAATAAACCTAGATATAACTACATGCATCAAAATATCTTCCAAGATCTCAGTTAATCATGCAGAAGGAAGAGTGGACTATAAATAAACTACTGAACACTGTTCAAACATGTGACAGTCTTAAGATTTTAGTGGATAAATACCTGTGGTTTAAATCTCATATTAACCAACTGTATACTTATCCTATGAAATAGACCAGTACCCTATTAGCATCAACTAAGGCCAAATCATTTTTACTTATGATCTAACTACATACCTCAGGCATTAGACATATATTGGTATTATCAGCTTACCTATGGTTACATGATAAAACAATATTTAAACATTTAAAATATTTAAGAATTATGGAATTGTAACAAAGATGGACTTCTAGAATTTAGGGATTTAATTCACTGGCTTATGAATACAGACAGACAGAAACAGTTTTGTATCCCATGTCTTACTGAAGATTGAGACGTGTCCTACAGTTGAAATATTGAGCCTTCAAAGATAAATATTTGTTCAGATCCTAAGTCTTGGTAACAAAGACTACATCACTTAATTTGAGAGACTCTACCTGGAAATTGTATAGCAGAGCTCTAGTGGCAGCTAACACATGGTTTGTAGAGTGAATTGTACAAAGGTGGGATGTTTTACCCTTAGAAGTCAAGGGATACAACAGTAATAATAGTTTTACATCAGGGTTCCACACAATGTGGCAGCAAGTAATATGACAGTAAATCAGACATAGAGTGTGTGCATAACTCCCTGTCTGCAAATATAGATATGTATGCATGTTTGTGTAGCACTGAATGTTAGCATGTTGGTCATTCATATAAAACATTATATTTATCAGAAAAAATATATCTCGAGTAGAATTCTATTTATTAGATCGTATTTTTTAATATGGATAATTAAATCTTATTCCTATTTGCATATTATTAATATGTGAAAGAAATTGGTTCAATTCCCAGACATGCTCTCACAAGCAAACCCACACATATATCTGCATATACACATTCAAAGGCTTTAATCTGATTATGTTTCAAGGTGTCATCATAGAATATACTGAAGTTGTTGGGAAGTTCTTATATTGAAACTAGATTTTCAATTCATTGAAATAATTAAAGTCTTCTTTGTTGAACATTCACTTGTAAGTTCATGAACCTTTCCTATAACTCCCATTTTAAGCTTGCCATAAGCTGAAGAGGTAAAATGAAAAGTATTCTCATACACTGAAGTGTCACAATTATAACTGTGAAGTATATATAAAATAATGAAACTTTTCCCTGCTTTCAAAAGTTGAATTCTACTGCTGTCTTAGCTGACTTTTTTAATAATTTCATTTATTTTAATTAAATTATTCCCCAAATGTCCACGGACTGTTAAGAGACAGAAAATTAATATTTTCAACATCTGCATAATGATGACATTTCCCTAGGTACATTAACTAACTAGGACTTAGCTGAATTGTTATATAATATAGAAGATATTTAAACATTCACATCCTTTTCTTCTGTTCAGTAGAGTTTGCATAGACTGTGATAGCTTCTCAGTTTTAAACATATAATGTTATTTTATAGATGTGACAAAGCAGGTTGTTATGGAACAAATAAATTAACTGTGCAGGTATAATGTAAAGCTGTACTGTACAGACCAATATAATGCATCACTACAGAGCCACTCATGTACACAACCAATGCCATGCGTGTGAAAAGCTGTCAAAATTACTTGCATGAGAGACAGAACTATGTGAAGTATCAAAAATGGGGTGCAAAATTTGGATATCCACACATTTAAAAAAGGTGAAAGTCAGAAACAAAGTTTGTGTTAGTAGCTTAGTGAAAAAAATGAAAGTGTAGAGATGTAGTACACCAGGGAAAAAGTAGAATGCTGACAGTGTTTGCTGTGCATCTTATAACCAAGGGGAGCATACTGAAATAAAGAGGAACACTTTGCAACTCATATAGTAGCTTGCAGATGGCAACAATTTCCATAATTAGATTAGCTCTTTGCAGCAAGATCATACAGCAGGAAAGGATGAAGGAACCATAAGTGAGACCTGTTTATGCTGTACTGTAGCTAAAAGATGGACCATGTGAGACATGTGGAACTACATGGCTTTGCCCCATTCTGTGAGGATCTGTTTCCATCTGAGTTTACCTTATCAAGAGACTTCCAGTCAACTGGTATACTGCATGTGGCTTTCCCAAACAATGCATAACTATGGGATGTGACTGATTTTATGTTTTAACAAATAAATCCCTTAACCCATGGATGCGTAACCTTCGAGTCTGTATATATATAGGGAGCAGCAATCTGGCTCCATGATGTAAAGACAGAGCTCTGACTGTGACCTGAGCAACTGGGGTTCCATTAGCAGCCATACTGCTGAAGGAGTCATGTGGGCAGGGGGAAGAATTAAAGGGCATATTCCACTCACCTCTCCCAGAGAGTGGGAGGGGTTTGCATGCACTCAGGTGCACACTGGCTGGTAGCATTTCCCTGGTGCAACAGCAAAATCACCACTCACGACACTGAAAGAAGGGCATGGCTGCTTGGAGGGAATGCCCATAACAGAAGTGAGGAGACATCCTCTGTGGTCAGTTCTCTGCATCTGCCTCACCAGTGACCTGCCAGGTGCTTACGTTTAGGGCCAAGGTGCAAATAATTAAAATATGTAGAAAAACCACCCCTGACATCTGTCTGACTGACTGATGACTCATCCTTATCAACCCTCCCCCTGGAGATGGGGGATGAATGAGCCAATTAACAAAGGAGGGGGCTCATGAATGACAGGTCATGAGGCAGTGTGGGAAAAAAAGTATATATAAGTAGTAGTAACACAGGCATGTGGACAGCTTGCAAACCATATGAAATATGTATTTAGCATTGTTTCCTACATATTTGCTTGTTTACCAGCTTTTGGCATGCAAAAAAGTTGGCATTCATGTTAGTATCATGTCACAGATTTAGTCAAGTCAACCAATCAATGTAATTGAAGTGGGACTTAGTGCTCAGGCTTACAATGAGACTAGGGGTCTATATTAGTTGAGCGAAAGTCTGTTTACGCGAATACGTAAACATTGACATGTATTGCACGAAATGGACTTATAGCAAACGTACAAAAGTGCGATTTCAGAAATGGCGAATTACCATGGTTGACCCTCTGTGGAATAGCTGTATAAGGTAAGTGTTGGATAGTTACGGACTTTAGGGTTAAGGTAAGTGCATAGATAGGTTTTGTATGTTAGAATTAGTGTAGGGTTAGAAGTAGGGTTTTGTTAAATGTATGCATGTGGATTACTTATTTTGTTTGTGTATATTTTCATAGGGGAAGTGTGCGGTAGTCATGGACCTTAGGGTTAGGGAGGGGTTAAGGATAGTGCATATATAGTTGTGTATGTGGGGTTTAGTGTAGGGTTTTGTTACATGTATGTATGTGGATTATTTATTTTGTTTGGATATATCTATGTAGGGGAAGTGTGCGATAGTTACAGACCTTAGGGTTAGGGAGGGATTAAGGATAGTGCATAGATAGTTGTGTAAGTGGGGTTTAGTGTAGGGTTAGAAGTAGGGTGTTTGTGCTTTACTTTAGGGTTAGAAGTAGGGTTTGGTTAGTGTATGTATGTGCTTTATTTATTTTGTTTGGGTAGGTAGTATGTAGCGGGTGGTGGGTTGGCAGTTCGACATTTAAAATTTCACGGTTTAGTGCGTTCGGGATATCCGCGGTTCACGCAATAGGTGTCAGGGTTTTAGTATTCACTCAATAGTATTTTCGCTCTCGTAATATAGACCCTGAGACTAGCTAGGCCCAAACTATACCTCTGCATATCATAATACTGGTATAGCAAAGTACCGCTGCAGCCTGCTCTGTGAGCAATGAGGAGGAAACCACAGCACTGTATATGATGTGAGTCGATATGCATAATGCCCATGGACATATACAAAACTTTACATTTGTTTGATACTATATCAGTGCTGCTGGCAGACAGTACAGTGTAGGCCTACATCACAGGCACTATGCTGATGTATCTGTGTTTTGGTCTCATGTGATGCACAGAACATGACTATGCATAAATATCCTACAGGAGATACTGGTGTTTCCAAATATCAAAATGCACATCAGTCAGACTGTGAAATCATTATTTTCTGGTGAATTTAATGAAGCGTGAAGAGCGGAATGTACAAAATTGCACATCATACTGTATTATGCACAACTTTAGAAATGCAAGGCAAAGGGAGTGAAATAAAAATATGCAAAGTACAAATATTAAAAAATATCTACCATTTGTTTACATCATCGCTATAAAAACAAACCAAGACAGATCTACTTCACAACAGAGAGCAACAGGAAATACAATAAAAAATCAAACTAAGCATAAAAGACCTCCACAAATATAATTCAAAAACTGCAAGAAAGATGTGGTCAAGCTAGAGTCTTCACTGTGTAATAATTTAAACCTCATGTAGTAGAGGCCCACAGAATATATTCAAATGATCCCTTAAGGACACAATGTTTCAGCTACATGGCTACTGAATGATAACTTTTTAAGTCTTTATGGGTATGTTCAAGCCAATAAAGCCAAATCCAACTAGCTGCAGAAATGTATGGTATATACAGGGAGCAGGAGTCGAGATGGCTGCCCCCTGCAAAATATGCATTTTTTCCTTTCTTTGATCTTTTTAGCTTTGTTTGCTCTTTTGAGATTACACCTCTCAACTCTCCAAATTTTCACTGACTATCCAGAATCTTGCCTCAAAATTTTGGTCTATTCCTCATAAAATGTGTGGTTTTCTGGCACATCACTGGGATGATCTGAGGAATTAAATCACTAAATAAAGATATACATTTCAGCTTCAGACTTCATACCCTTTAGAAAATGTATTTTAACACAAGCCCTGTTATTCTAGCTATTTTCTAATTTTATAAGAGCAATATTTAAAATGTGGCCCTATTTTTGGGCCTCTGTCCCCCGATTATGTCAGGCTTTGTCCAGATTTCTGGGGCTAAAAGGTTGAGAGGTATGCTACATACAATCCTGAAGAGGAAGTTGCTCTTGGCCCATGCTGACATAATGACATTATTGCTATCACATGGCATATCTTAAACAACACTTTTAAGCTGGACAGTACATGTATTAAGTAAACTTACCATAACAGTAGATGTTTGAAGGCTGGAAATTACAGTTGCATAAGTATCCTTACTATAACATCAGATGTTTGAATAATCACTGCTACAGTAGCCTTAGCTATATAGATTTTATCTTGCTAAAGATATAACTGCCAGCCTGCTTCCAAGTTTATGGGCACCTTCCACATCCCCAATCCTTTAGTCAGCTGATACAGAACTAAAGGAAAAAGAAAGAGTGTTTTGAGTGCCAAGCACTTCAGGGCTTTCATGCCAACTAAGAGGGGGAGATTAGAAGACAGAAAAGATCAATTCTAGAAAAATAAAAGTCCTTATTCTGGCAACAGCAGCAACATACAAAAATAAGAGGGAGTGACTACTGCAGCAGAGATCATTCAAACACCTACTATTACAGTAAGTTTATTTACACAGCTATACAATGTTCATCATTTGATCCCTACAGTAGCCTTAGCGCTATGTGTAGACCACCAAAGCTTATACTAACTAATAAGAGGAAGGATGACGGTCCAAGAGCCCATGGAGAATGGACCTACCAGAGCCTGCTCTAGACTTAGAGAAGAAATCTAATTTGTAGTACTTTGTAAAAGTATGTACAGAGGACAGAGTTGTTACTTCTAGAACACGTCTAGAATACAAACCTTTCCAAAAAGCCACAAATGAAGTCAAAGATCTGCTAGAGTGAGCCTTGATCCTGTCTGGAATTGCCTTATTGCAGTGGGTATAATATAATGTAATACCATGAGACAACCATTTAAAGATAGTTTGTTTTGACACAGGTTGTCCTTTTTTCTGTTAGGATAACATCAGTTATCTGTGGACATCCAGAGTACAGAGAGTACATTTGTGGAAATGAGATAAGGTTGACCTGCCACAGCAGCTTGCATCTCAGTTACTCTTTGCGCAGAAGTCAGAGCTGTCAGCAAAACTCTTTTCCATGTTAAGAACCTCAAAACAGCCTAATGGGCTGGTTTAAATGGAGAAAGAGTTTTTTTTTCTAAAACAAAGTTAAAATTCCAAGGAGGAGAAACATCTTTAACAGAAGGCTTGGTACATAACATACCTTTCAAAAACATTTTCTCATTAGAATGCAGTGAAAGAGAATGATCCATAGGCCGACATGCTGAAATGGTTGACAAATGAATCTTGATAGATGAGTAAGAAAGGCTAGGGGAGAATAATTCACATAAATATTGCAGAACCAGAGAAATGCTAGCCTTAAAAGGGTCTTGGTTTTTATCTTGGCACCAACTAGAAATTATTTTCTGTTTGCTAATATGTGATTTCTTAGTAGCAGGTTTTTGTGCCTCCTTTAAAACCCAATGCACATCTTCAGAAAATAGGTATATGAAAGGTATTAAGATCCTATTATCCAATGTATCAATCACCCCTCTGTTGTGTCTGAGGTTGGTTCAGTGTGTGAGAAAAGCTTGTGGTAATTGCTCTTGGCCATTTCCAAAAGAAGGAAGAACCACTACTACCTGAGCCAGGAGGGAGTCCCTACATTGATCATTGGATAGTCCTTCAGAATACCCTGGATTTTAGTGTAAAGGGTGGAAAAGCATAGCAGAAAATTCCTGTCCATTAAAATGAGAAAGCATCTATTTTTCAGGCCTTCTTGCATGGAGTCTTGGAGCAGATTTTTTCAATAGATTTTTTTTGTGATTGGAGGTGTTAATATAGCTAGATCAATTCCGGGAAGATCTCTTGATTCAGTTTCCATTTATCAAGTTCTGTCCTGGTTATGCCCAGTATGTCTGCCAGAAAAGTTGCTCTGACAGAGTGTAAGATGCCTATAGAGTAAGTTTGTGCTGAAAAGCTATATCACTGGCTATTGTTGCTAGTCTGTACACAGGGAAAAATGCGTTTCCTCCATTTGTTTATGTACCACATTACTATGGTGTTGTCTGTAACTACTCGTAATGGTCCTGGGGCCAATAGATGATTGAGAGAGTTGAGGGCATTTATTACTGCAACATGTCTTTTACATTTATATGTTTTGGTCAGTCTGTTTTGTTTCTAAGGCCCTATACTTTTACTCCCATAGACAATGCTCCCCATGTACAGTCTGAGGCATATGTTGTTTCAGTCTGTTATGGAGCTGGAAAGGAAACTGGAAACCTGGATTCAAATAAAACTGTCTTTTTTACTAAAGAAGTTCCCTTTTCATTAATCCCAAAACAGGTTGATGTTGGGATCATACTCATTTTAGACACTACTGAAATTTTCTCATGTGGAGTCTGGCTAGAGGAATCATGAAAACATACCTCTCAACTGTCCACATTTCTCCCTCATATGTTTGGCTTGTTCCTCATAAAATGTGTGGTTTTCTGTGGAAACATACCACTAAGTAATAACCTGTATTTGAGTTTCAGTCTTCAGATCCTTCAGAAAATGTGTTAACACAAATCCTGTTATTCTAGCAACTTTCAAAACGCAATATTTAATATCTGTCCCCCCATTATTTTTGGCTTTGCCAATATTTCTTGCTCTAAAAAATTGAGAGGTATGTATGAAAATCATGGATACTATGAATCCTAGTATTCTGAGAAATTCCCTTGCTCAGGCTTTGTTTTGAGTGCACAAGCTCAGGAACAGATCTAGATATTGAACTATTTGTTTCCCTGTAGGAAGAAAGCTCTTTGAACTGAGGTATCTAGAAGACTCCCCAATGGAAAAAAAACTGTGAGAAGGAGTCAAGCAAAACTTTGGATGTTCTCTTGAAATCCCAGTCTATGCAGGATATCTAAACCCAAATGACATATTCCTGACACTTTGAAAAAGACTGCATAGATAAGCAAGACATCTAAATAAGGAAAAAAATGTGAATACATTGCAGTCAGAATTACGCAATCCCTGGAACTAGAAATGTTGAGAATACCCTTGGAGCAGTGGATGAAGGAAATGTGTGTATTGTTGTATATGTTGTGATGATGTCAGATACTGTCAGCTGTGCCAGGAAGAGTAAGGCAATACATGTGTAACATATGCCAGCACAGCTAGCTGGAGTTTTGTAAAGAATTATATGCCATTTGAATATCAAACTGATTTGTGCAGATGCTTCTTTTAAAATTGTTTTTGTAAAGTTTGTCCAGAAGGACCCAATGAAATAGACATGTATGCCATACTGTATTGTTGTAGCTAATGAAATGTATATATTTTAACAGAGGATACTGGAAGGGAAGGTGTTAAGCTTAGCCCAGCTAACCTTAAGAAAATAGCCTGAAATTAAATGAATTGGTTTAGGCCATAAAGATTTTATCTCACAGGTCTGAATGCAGCTAGAGATGCAATGTCTGTGAAAACCCTAGGCTGGCATCCTGCTCTGTTGTCCTTAGTGGTTAGCTAATTACTACTTTGGGGTGCCAGAGAATGGCTTGTTAGTTTCTGCAGGAAGTGTGGAAGTGTTGGACTTGTTTTGCAGTTTACATATGCTGTAATTAACCTTAGCTAAAGTTCTATGTATGCATTGTGACACATCAGTGCCAGATCCTGTCTCATTTTCTAGTGAGAGAGTAGTGTGGGAACCACAGGGTCAGGTGACCAGATGTGATGTTATTCTGTAACCAACACTGAAATTGTATTTGAATACTAGTGAGAGATATGAGGTGTGCATTCTGTTTTTGGCCCTGACATGACAATCATCCACATTCATCTTGCCTTCCTTTAGTAAGTAACTTCAGTCAGTCAGGAAAAATATAGTGAGATTAGCTAAATGTAGTTTTTCCTGTATCTGTCTTTCCATCTTTTTTTTTTCCCTTGATTAAAACTCTGGTGTTTATTCGAAACAGATATTCAGTATTTTCATCTTTTTTGATTATTAAATATTTCTAAACCTTTAATTGTGGCTGGTCTTTTAGAAATCATTTAACTTTTGAAAGTACTTGCATTTCTTTAATGGCACTGTGGCTCCACATTCCTGAAAGTCTTGCTGCTTGGTTAAATGCTACCATTTATATAAGTATTAATTCTAATAAGTGTAATTGGGTATCCTGGTAAGACCTTTAAATTAGCTGGCTTTTGGTATTCTGGTGGCAGCAGATCTACCTTATAGTCTGGGTGGAGCTGGCAGAGTGGGTAAGCTGTGCCAGCCTTTCCCAAGTGGGTTTGTGTGTGAAAATCAAATCTCAAAGAGATTGTATGTGACAGCTACTTTGAACAGGGACACTGAGAGCACTGATTTCATAGAAAGGGTGGTGGCGGACATGTCTTGGAACACCTGGCTAAGGACACAACTCTATAGTGGTCAGCAAGGAGTCTTATTTGGAGCCTGGATAGAAAGCCCAGCCCCAGAACTGGAGAGTTAATTCCCTGTGTGCTCTTAAGGGAAATTGCACTTGGTGCAGAGAGCTGCATCTGAAAATAGTGTGTGCTTCTATTTTTCTCACAGTGAATGCTCTCCACCCATGTCAGTGGTTAGGATTGAGGCTCCTTGATCACTGTCCCAAAGGAGGGATATCACATATGTAAATGCAGCCTGTTTATTATTGTAAAATACTCCTACAGAAATTAAACCACATATCTACTTTTATGAAACTTAAATTATTTTTCTCTAAATTTTTTGCAATTTTTGTAATTTTACTGGAACTTTTCTCACCAGGCCTCCATTGAAGATGGGCCTGAGTATCCAGCTGGACCAGACTGGTACACAAAAGGAAATAAATAAATAAACAAAAAAAAACAAACCCAAAAAGCAATGCAGAGAACTGACAAGTGTAATCCAGACATAGAAAATCCTAAGAAACATTTGAAATCTGGTGCTATAGGAATGTAATGATAAGCATCTTTTAAATCTAAGGTCACTAAAACCTTGCATAGAGAATGAGAGGTAACAGGTCATGAGGAGAAAAACATTATGAACTTTGGAACATGCACAAAATGGTTTAGAAAGGAAATATTAAGGACTGATCTTCAAGAGGCTTCTTTCTCTGGTACCAGAAATATTCTTGAAAGAAAGCCTTCTCCTTTTTCACAGCTTCTACTACCCTGATTAAGTAGATGCTGAATAAAAAGTAGAAAAAAGGGCCTTAATCTGGTGGATGGGGGGAACCCCCCTGGAATGGAGGGAGAGATTTCCACTGTATCCTTGATAAATTGCTATTAGAACCCATTTGTCTGTTTCAGAAATGGAGGTCCAGATGTGGGGGAAAGAATTATAGGTTTGCTGGGAAGGGAAGGATGGAATTGTGTAGAGTCATTCAGATTTGATAGACATGCCTTGTTTCTGGAAGGGTTCCTCCTCTCTTTTTGGAGCTTCCTTGTCATTGCTTTTCGTAGGGGAAACAGGCTGGCTATCAAGCAAGTTACATGCTGCAATAAGTACTTCCTCCAATGCTGAAAGAACAGGAGGAACTTGTGTAGGTTCAGGAAATTCTAGTTGTAATAAATCACGATATTTCTTTAATGGCAGTGGAATTTCATTATTTTCCCATTGAAACAATTGATTTGTTCTGAATATGGTTTCAGAAAAAGAACCACTCCAAGTGACTATCAGAAGAGAGAATATACTCAAAATAAGACTAAGAAGCCTGAGGAAAGACAAATTAAAGTTATGTACTCACCATAACTAGGCATCTGTGTTATCCATTTTCATTATTCCTCAATGTATGGGTTACAGATCCAACCTCAGATCTGACTCAGCTGCATTCTACAGACTTCAGCTTCAACTCTTGAGCGCCTCTCTCTACCCTTAATGCCCTAGTCCATCCCCAATACCTCAGATTGAGCTTGCTGCATTAAAAGTCTCTGTATATAAAAGCAGAAAAGAAGATAAATTAAACTAAGGCTGAAACCTGGAACTATAGGTTCCAAAGGTCCATCAGGTCACTCCAGAAGATGATAGGAAGGGGATGGAGGAAGTGGAGTTAAGGAAGAATTAAAATGAACAACACAGATGCCTAATTATGATGAGTACATAACTTTAATATCTGATGTTTCCCTTTTCATTCCTCCTCAATGTATGAGACAGAGTCCCAAGCTACATAAATCTTGGGTGGCCCTCATGGAAGGATATTCTGGAGAACTGCTGAACTGAAAGCAGCTCTGCAATTATGTCCAATTTGCAATGAGTAATAAAGGTATGAGTATTAGACCAAGTGGCTGCTGCACAAATATCAATGAACATTCTAAAACAGAAGGCAAATGAGGTGGCCATGGAGCTAGTTGAATGGGCTTTAGCTGGTTTTGGTAGAGAGAGGCCTTGTTGAGAATATATGCAGGAAATGCAATTAGTTATCAATGTGGCCAAGGTAACTTTAGAAACTGGAGAGCCAAGTCGACTAGGTGAAAAAGAGACACAAATATTTGGTCCATTTTTCTGAAATCTTTTGCTTTGTGTAAGTAGAAATATACTTGTCAATGGACATCTAAAAGTTATAGCGTGTATTCTCCCTTGTTCAACAAATTTGGAAAGAAAACTATGAATGGTTTGATTTATATTTGATTCAGAAGGCAGTTTTGGTAGAAAAGAAGGATTGGTTCTTAAGGTAACCCCGTCTTTATGAAAAACAATGTAAGGAGCTTCTGATGAAAGAGCCTGGAGTTCAGGAATCCTTTTAGCAGAAGTAATAGCAATTAAAAGGCTGTTTTCCAAGACAAGAATTTTAGGTCATATTTTTCTGAAGGTTCAAAGGGTTGTTGAGTTAAGCCTTGAAGTACTACTGTTAAATCCCAGTGAGGTAACAGATCTTTCACTGGGGGTCTAAGCAGAAAGTGCCCTTCAGAAAAGCCTTACATAATTTGGAAGCATTATCTCCTGAGTGAAAATGTGATATGGCTGCCAGCTATACTTTGTGTTAAAACTAACACCTTCTTTAAAATGAGATGCTAAAAACTTGAAGAACATGCAATAATAACATGCTAATGGGACTAATACTATAGATAACTGCCATGGAACGTAGGGCCTGAAGGACAAATCTGGTAGGAAGAGCAGGATGAGAAATAATTTGATGAACCTGAGACTTGAGTGTGCATATGCAATGGAGAGGTAAAGAAGCAATTTAACTTGTGTTTAGATGAGCACCAGTGAAGTCCAGGCTCTGTACTGGTAACAGTTTGGATTTGGAAATATACTGACTGTAATGCCTAGCGATTGGTAAAGCTGGAGCAAATACTCCCTGGACTGTTTGGAGAGGTGCATGGTTGTGGCAGCAAGAAGCCAGTTGTCTAGTTATGGAAACATTTGGAATCTTTGCAGTCTCAGATGTGCTGCTATCACTGCCATACACTTGATAAACACCCTGGGGGCTGTGTTGAGTCCAAAGGACAGGCCTCTGAACTAGTAGTGACAGACTCCCAACTGAAAGCACAAGTGTCTTCTGGAGCATCTGTTTATTTTGATGTAATAGTATGCATCCTGAAGGCTGACTGAGCACATCCAATCATCCTTGTGTAAAAGAGGTAGAATGAACTGAACAATGACCATTTGTAACTTTGATTTCCTCACATATTGGTTCCGATTGCTTAGATCCAAAATTGGTATCAGGTCCCCTGTCTTCCTTGACACTAAAAAGAACCTTGAGTAAGTTATGAATCCTCTCTGAACTGGTGGGACCTCCTGGATGACTCTTTTGTCCAGCAGCTTCTGTATTTCTTGAGCTGCAGCTGCTGTTTGACTGGGTGGAATGTTGGGAAGCTTTCATCTTTTGGATGTGGGCATTTGGGAAAATAGTATAAAGTAACCTCTGGATATTGTTTTAGCACCAAAGAATCTTTTGATATAGCAACCCAGGTGTCTGAGTGCAAGGACAAGCATCCCCAACTGCTTCCAGAGGTGGGCAGTCGGGCAGCACTTCAGGAACACTGAAAGGGTCTAGCTGGGAAGGAATCTCAGAAACCCTGATTTTGCAAGCCTCCTCTGCCAAGAGGACGCCATCTTCCATTTGAACTCCCTCCTCTGCCTCTGTGGGAGTTGTCTCCATGCAAATCCTGGAAAGATGTCTGTGATTTATGGAACCACATTTTCTTGCCTCTTCTTTGATTCCTTGAAAAGGGTTGCTGAGGGGTAGAAAAGTGAATCCCTAAGGTAGACAGAGTCTTTCCTTCCTGTTCACCACCGGAAAGTGTTTTTTTCACAGAAGGACCAAACAAGGATGTTCCATCAAAAGCAGCATTGATGAAAGAAGACTTGCAAGGCTCCACAAAATCATATAAACACATCCAGGCAAGTCTCCTTATGTCAATTGCTGAACCTGCAGCCCATGAGGTGCATTCTGTTGCATAACAAATCAACCTCATTGACACATTGGAAATAGATAACAGTGGCCAGCTGTGAAAATGATCTTTTGTAATCCTCTGCAGGCATAGACTCAGAGAGATTTTAAGGGTTCCTTGGTCAAATCCCTCTGCAGTCTCATAAAGTGCAGTAAATAGTTCATGGACCTCAAGGCAAAGGTCGCTGAAGCAAACATGCACTTTCCAAAACTGTCTAATGTCCTGGACCCTCTGTTAGGGGGATGGACAGGGGAGCTCTGTTCTGTAGCTCCTTCTTGGTGGCTGCCATCACAACCATTGCATCAACAGGTATTCCTTTGCTTCAATGGGGCTTATCTTTTGGATGAGCTAAAATTTTGTCTGGATGGTGTGGGATAGGTTCAACAGAATCCAGTTCCTTCCATACCCAGTGATAGAATATGTCAATGACCTCATCAACCAGGGGAGTCACCCAAGATGTAGATGGGCTAGCATCAAATGTCTCCAGAAATACTTACTCCTCAGGGGAAGGATTATCTGATGAGCAACTACCTTTCTGCTAAAGAATGTCCAAAATATCTCTAAATGAGACTTCCTCGGGTGATGATCTGGAGGACCCTTCCCCTTCATCAAAGTCAGTATCTTCAGTGAGAGATTCCAATGGGGAAGCTAGGTACCTCCTTTTGCACATTCTCTTTTGGCAGACTTCCTCAGCAGGATGCTCTGGGGTGATGTCAGAAGAGATGGGTAGTTCTTCCATGCAAACTGTCTGGATGTTAGATGGTAATGGGTAGTTTTGTATAGTAGGTCTAATGGGATCAGAACTTGGAACCATAGAGGGAAAGGGTGAAGGATCTGAGGATGTATGAGAGACTGGATCTCTTGAATGAGAGAACACCCTCTCCACAACCTCAAAGGCAGACAGACCAAGACAAGCCATGACCGGCCACACCAGAGCCAAGACTCCCAAAGATTGTCTGGATCTCTGCCTCCAGGAGGGATCTGGACCTGAGCTACCTAGTGCCAAGGCTCCAAGGGGTAAGAATGGATCCAACATCATCTGAGTAGATCCCAGCCCTACAGATCCGACGCTGACACTTTAGCTCTGAGACTGGTTACAATCCAAAGTAATAGGAGAAGAACTTGTCAGGGAAACTGCCGGGATCAAAGATATAATTCTCTTTGGCTCTGCCACCAGTATTCTCAGATCCTGAGACTACAAAACCGAAGGACAGATCAAAGCTGATACAACTGTATGGGTGGTGGCAGAAATGCTCATGGATCCAGTGGAGATGGAGACAGTATAACCCCATCTGGATCGGAGCTCTGAGGAGGTTTCTCATCATCCTTTCCATTTCATCTTCAGAGAGACTCCTGGAGAACCTGATAGATGAGGTGGTGGATTTAGGTCTGGAGTGCTTCCTTGGAGTTTGCTTGAAAGGAGAATGAAGCCGAGGAGAAATAAGGTTGATAACAAACTTGGTGATTGAGTTCAAAGCTTATGAGTAGAACCCAGGATTGGAGTCGATGATTTTGGATTCATGAGTTGAACAGAAGGACTGCATGAGATGACTGTCAGATCCAAAGGCTTAGAATCTTAAGTTTTTCTCTTGATCTCCATATTTTTTAGGAGGCTCTGGGGATGTAGTCGTCTTTGGAGACTCAGGAGGAGAGCATTTCCTGTGCTCTGATGGAGCCTTAGATGATTTGCTGGGGGGGTTCAGCCCCAAAGGAAGGAGAAGAGGAAGGGGATAGTAACCCTTTAAGACCTAATTTGTTCCATCTGTCTGAGACAACCCCAGAGTTAAATGCAGCATAAATGGTATAGTTCATACCCAGATATGCTGTCCCTAAACAGTACATGCACTCCCTGTGGGCATCTGAATTTGGAATTTTGTACCCACAGGAAGTGCTTTTTTTTAAACTCTGTAGGCTTCTCAGCCATAGGATTTAAACTATAAAGGAGAGTGGAAAGAAAGAAGAGATATAAGTTGTTTTTTTAATTACAGCAACAGTGAAGAGAACTACCAAAAATGGTAGTAAAGAATATCCTGTTAAAAAGGGTAAGAATATGACATAACGAAAGAAGGTAAAGGACTACCAACAATGGTACCTAAGAAATGACTTTACTAAACTAAGAGGGAGGAAATATCTAATTTAAAGAGAAAAAGTAGAGGTTTTCTAAGAAAAAAACACAATCAACCTGAAAAGGCCTGAAAATATGCTGCAAGAGAGGATCCACATCAGTGTAACATGGCAGCAAATGAGATCTGAGGTATCGGGGATGGACTAGGGCATTATGGGCAGATGGAGGAGCTTGAGAGTTGTATCTGAAGTCTGTAGAATGTGGCCAAGTCAGATCTGTAACCAATACATTGAGAAAGAATGAAAAGAACAACATCAGAACAGAAGTTGTCCTCTCACAATCGTTTTCCTGTGCAATGTCCTGTACATCTTCAGATGGTGAAGGATTCCTTTTTCTCTTACCAGAAACACTAGAACTGGTAGGGTCAAGAGCCTGAACTAAGTACTGAGCTAAGCCTAATAAATCTCTCCTGTCTGAATTAGCTGAGAGAGACGAAGATACTTTTTCCTTCTTTTTGACATGAATTTCTAAAGAAGCAGACCTACTTTTGACAGGCAAAAAACACAGTCATGTTAGGCAGGGAGGTATCCCCTGCTCATTTTTTCAAGTGTGAAAAAAATGTAGTTCAACTTTCCACATCAAGTATACCCTAACAGCCACAGGGACATCTCTAACGCTCAGTCCACTCCAGGTAAAAGTGGAATGGTTATTGGAACCAGAAATGGCTACAGCAGTTATCCATCTGTCGCTGAGGCAATTTAGTAGCCTGCTGATGGGCAAAGGCTGCTAGGAGATGTTTTTCTTTTTGTAACTTGAGGAAGGAAGAACCAAGGAACCAAGAAGTTGTTTCACAGTGTAGCCAAAAAATGCCTAAATCTCATAGAAGCAGGGCAGCAGTAATCAGTAAAACAGGCAAGCATTAAAATAAGTAAATTTTTCTGGCAAAAATTCAGTAAAAAGTATGTTATGCAGTTTCCTATTCCCCAAACATAAGTTAACAAACATTTAGCAGGAAAAAGTAAAAAGTGGCACTTCTAGTAAAAGGTGAGTAAAAGTCACAGAACAGTCTATAAAACCACTTTTCTCATATCTTAAAAGTAACACCTTACATAAAAAGTTAACTTTCTGTCAAAAAAATAAGATGTGGAAGTTTTTTCTTCTGAAGGGAACTTATTTGTTAAGTAATGGAAAAGCATTAGCTGACTGTTAGTTTTGAAAGCCTGAAAGATGAGTGCTCTTCAGTGGCAGGAAAACTCTGAAGGGCTTGGAGCCCAAACCACTCTTTTCAAGGTGGTTAATGGTTTAGGTGCATTTAAGGTGCCCTTAAGCTTTAAGCTTAGGAAGCTGACCGGCTGTTATATCCCCAGCAGGATGTAACCTATATAGCTAAGGATTGTGCAGCAATGATGAAATAAACATCACAGAAATCTATTCATCATCTATCAGATGGACGACAGTTGGTCACCAGAAGTAGCTCTTAGTTCCACCATGATGTCACATGCTTTCTTGTGTGCTCTGTCCTTTATTTAGGCAGCATATATGTGGTAGGATGCAATCATATTTCCACGGCCCACACAACATTCACATCTAGTGTGGTCTGTTCCCTGCATTACCCGGCTATAATTCATACCACACTTTTCGGCCATCTAACCTGGACCAGAACACCAAAGACAGAGGTATGTCCATATTCATTAAGGATATCCACACCACCAGGCTAGTTGCACAGCATAATGCATCTGAGGTTATCCAAGTGCAACTAACTCTGGGCAAAACTGCAATCCAAATTGTAGCTTGCTACAGATCCCCCAACATGTCCCAGGATTCCCACTCCTCTTTTTTTTGATATACTGGAAAATATTAGGGTTCAACCAAACACCCTAATAATGGGCGATTTCAACTGCCCCACCATCAACTAGGAAAACTACTCATGTACCAACTCCTTCATGCAATGCTTTCTGGAATTCATAAATTCCAAGGCCTTGGATCAACTTATCCACACCCCCACCAGGGGCAACAATATCCAACATGAGTGACCGGTGTTTCACACCTGAAATCAACTCCTGTCTGGTCAGATCCAACCATAAGTTAATCACCCTAGATATCCGCATCCCACCCCCATCCAACATTAAGGAAACCACGGTAAAAAATTTCTCCAAAGCCAACTTCATGCTTAAGACAGAAGTGGAAAACTTCATGACACCCATGTGGATGGACAATACAGACTGCTGAATCCTACACAAATGCACTCTATAAGCACTTACACAAGCGCATGGATTGTGCTATTCCAAACAGAATGAAGACGCTATCCTCCAAAAAAAGGAAACAAATCTGGTGGTCCCCTGCCATAAACAAACTCTACAACAGAAGGAAGAAACTGTTGCAAAAGAGAGTAAAATCCCATGAGTATAAGAGCTGTCTGGTCAGCCTCAGTAAGAAGCTGAGATCCCTTATAAAATCCTCCAAAGCTAGCTACAAAAACAAAATCACCACTGATTCTAAGGGCAACAACAAAGCATTCTGTAGCTATGTCAAGAATCTCAATGGCAACACCCAGATCTGCTCTGAGTTACAGCACAACGGCATGAAAATTACAGAACCAACTGATATTGCCAACATCCTGGCAGATGGGTTCAGTGCTAACTTTGACCCCCTCTCACCCCCTAAGGGGCCCTTATCTATACAGGAAGAATGCAGAGTCCCTGTAATCACATCTATGCAGGTAAAAGCTGCACTCTCTAAAACCAGAAACACAGCATCCATGGGACTGGACAACATCCCAGGCTGCATTTTACACGAACTTCAGAACGAACTGGCTCCCCACCTAAGCACCATGTTCAATCATAGTCTCACGTCAGGCTTTGTGCCCACTGAATGGCACACAGCAACAGTTATCCCACTTCACAAAGGGGGAGCCACCACTGATCCTGGGAACTATCACCCTATTAGCCTGACTAGCCTGGTCTGCAAGGCCATGGAACGTAGCATCATGGAACTCATAAACAAAGACATTGGTAACCTCTAAACTCTGGACCCCACCCAGTTCAGGTTTGTGAAAGGCAGGTCATGCCTTCTGAATCTGATCGACTTCTTTGAGGCAGTCACCAAAGCCATAGACGAGGGTAAGGTGGTTCACACAGCCTATCTTGACCTCGCCAAGGCTTTTGACACCATCCCCCATCCTGGAATTATAGCTAAACTCACTAAACTAGGTATAACTCCCTACATTACAAGATGGGTTGCCAACTGGCTTACTCACAGAACCCACATTGTAAAAGTTGCAGACTCCACATCTGACTTCAAACCAGTGACAAGTGGAGTAACACAGAGTTCAGCCCTGGGACCTCTCCTGTTTGGTATCTACTTCTCTGAACTACAGGCTAACACAGAAGGCCTCTGGCTAATGAAGTTCACAGATGACTGCAAACTAGGAGCCATGGTTAAGTCCCCAAATGATGTGGACATCCTACAGAAGGGCCTCACTGAGACAGATGCCTGGTGTCAGAGGCATGGCCTCAAGCTCAATGCCAAAAAGTGCATTGTCATCCCCTTTGGTAAAAACTCTGTACCCACGAACTACCACATAAACGGTAGTCTACTTAATGCCAAATGTGTGATAAGAGACCTTGTGATAAGAGACCTTGGGACCCAGGTGGACAGTAGTCTCTCCTTTGATAATTACATTGCCACAGTAGTCAGGAAATCCTTCTATGTGGCACACCTTATCACAAAGGGGTCATCTTTCAGGAAAAAAAGAGGTCATTGTTCCCCTCTACTCGGCATTCATTAGACTCATTATAGAGTACAATGCCCCTTTTGGAATGTACCTCACAAGACATCTGCAGCAGCTGGAAAGGCCACAGAAGCACCTCACAAATAGGATTACTGGCCTCAAACAGATGCCCTACACTGCCCGTCTCAAAAAACTCCAGCTTTACTCTGTAGCATATCGCCTATTCCAAGGAGATCTCTGCCTAACATATAAAGCTATGTTAAACCCAGAGCTGTTGGACATGCTACACCTTAAGAAATCCCAATCCTTCCGAGCTACATACTCTAGGGACCTAAACCTTGTCACCAAATAAACAGGACATGCTGGAGGGATAGATTCTTGTCCCAGAGAATTCCTATACTCTGGAACAAGCTACCCATCTATGTCAAGCAAAGTTCCTCATTAGCACTCTTCAAGAAAAATCTTGATGAGTGGATGCGAAATAGGAAATACACCCCGGGGATCACTTCTGCAGCTCTGCTCGAGAGGGGCACAGGAAATTAACTTTCTTGGGTGGTGTAAGCCAGGGAACCTTGTTGGCTAGGCTTACTTAGGCCCTTGGGCTGATAGCCTTGTACCTACCTATGAACCTATGTCTTGTTTGTTGCAATGCTGACCCAGAATAGGATAGTGTCAGCCAGAGCTGCATCATTTGGGATGGTTTACAGACATGAATGTACTGAAATACCATCAGGTCACTTTCTATTAACAAAGATGAACAGTGCAAACCAGTACTCATGCACTTTGCAGTATCTGTTCAATGGAAAATGATGCAACCATCAACATATACAAGTGAGAGAAAAGAGGCTTTTACATACAGATGGTGCTACATGATTTGCCTTCAATCCAAATCAGTATGGTCGTGACTTCAGCAAGAGTAAGCCTGACTTTGCATTATAGTAAATCTAAGTGTTATGGAAGTCAAATAACTACATCAGAATTTTTTTTGCCCATGTTTTAAAATGGCTAGGGCCTCTGTGTATACAACTGTATACATTTCAGACACGTGCATGATTATTATATTTGTATAAAAGGTAAACAGAAAGTATCAAACCATTGACGAGTCCTGTAGGACACCGAAAACTGAAGTGAGGAGGCATAGGGCATGGTCAACTTATATCTAGTGAGAAAGACTTACTAGTAGCTGCATAAACATTTTGTGCCAGTGTACTGCAGACCATATCAGGATAGCTTGACAATGATCAGGGTGTAGGCACCAAATCAAGGCCCTTCCTCAGGTAAAGAAATAATGCCAAATTTACATTGTGACCCATGTTTCTGATGATACTGTTAATTGATGCAGCACATATGGCCTCACCTTACATCACATTCCTGGCCAGGCTTCAGGATTGTCATCTGAGGATGTGTAATGGGATCCAGTTTTGCCTCATTTTTTCAGAATTCACTTGATCTGAGGGAAGAACCTACTGGTGGCCATGGTAATTTACAATCAGTGGTCAGAGAAGGCTCTAAAGTTAACAGAGATTAGACTGAAGATATGGAAGTTCACTAGACAATAGTAAGAGTTCAAGGAAATACTTATGGCACTAGCACCTGAAGAAAAGAAGGAAGTGGGCAGAGCTGAAGAAGAATGGCAGCATGTGTGAAGACTATACGACAGATATGTGGCCAAGCCAGGTGTGGAAAGAATCTACATTAGGAAAGCTGGTGGTGGAATGTAGAAGTCAAGGAAGTTATCAAAAGAAAGCAGTGCAGGAAACGTGGGAGATAGAAAAGACCAGCTAAGCTAAGAAGGAATACTGGTTGGTTAACAAAGAAGCTAACAGAGCAGTTGCAATAGCAAAGAAAAAGGCATCAAAAGCACTTTACCAGCTTCAGGAAAGTGACTCAGCAGATGGTACGAATAAACTCTATCAGGTTGTAAGGCAAAGATAGAAAGAAAAAGAACACAGTCATTAAAACCATCCATATATTATGCCAGCAACATTTTACTGACCACTCCACAGGACATCAAAGTAATATGGAAGGAGTATGCTTAGCAACTGCTGCACGAAGAACTCTTTTTAGACCCGGCAAAAGGAATAACACACACACACACACACAGACACACATAGACACACGCACACGGGGACACACATAGACACAGACACACACACAGACACAGACACAGACACACACAGACACACACACACACAGACACAGACACACACACACACACACACAGACACACACACAGACACACACACACACACACACACACACACACACACACACACACACACACACACACACACACACACACACACACACACACACACACACACACACACACACCTCCCTTAAGAAGTAAGAACTAATGAAAATCAAGTAAAGGAAAGCATCAGGCTCAGATGAAGTCACAGCAGATATGAGCAGGATGATTGGTGAGTTAGAGGAGAAATGACTGCTAAACAGATGTCAAACCACCTACTTTGGCACCCAGGACATACCTCTCAACTGTTCAGATATTTGCATGTTTTTGGTCTGTTCCTCTTAAAATTTGTGGTTTTCTGCATATCACTTTTGATTTAGATTTAAATACAAAACAAAGAATAACTGTAACTGGAATTCCTTCATATATATAACAAACTTAAAGGGCGGGCACAGTGGTGCAGCGGTTAGCGTTGCTGCCTCCCAGCAAGAGGTTCTCTGGTTCGATCCTCGGCTAGGGTGCCTTCTGTGTGGAGTCTGCATGTCCTCCCTGTGGTCGCGTGGGTTTCCTCTGGGTGCTCCGGTATCCTCCCACATCCCAAAGACATGCTGTAGGTGGATTGGATACTCTAAACTGGCCCTAGGCGTGAGTGCGTGTGTGTGTGTGTGCCTTCTGTGGAAGGTTGGGTGCCAGGCTGGCAACTCGACACCATAAAACTCCACTGCCAATCATGAGCAGACAGGTGATCAGCTGTGGCGACCCCTAACCGGGAAAAGCTGAAAGAAGAAGACTGAGGACTGAAGTCACTAAACAATGAAATACAAATGAGTTTCAGACTTCATATCCTTTAGAAATTGCATGCTAATGCAAAACCTGTTATTTTAACAACTTTCTAGGTTTATAAGAGCAATATATAAAATCTGTCCATATTTTTGGCCACCCCCCCCCCCTTATTTTAGGCTTTGTCCAAATTTCTTGTGCTAAGAGGTTGAGAGGTATGACTCAAGGCCATTCCTTGATTGGCACCCCCTCTATAAAGGTCTTCTAACTTTCTAACTTGAAGAGCACAAAAAAACTAAAAAAAATCTCTTCTTAAACTATAGTAAACTGTTTGTTACAGATGATTTATGCATTGTCCAACTTAAAAAAAGCTCTTTTTTCTTTTAAAACTGTAGCAACCTGCTTGCTATATTTTATGCCTGCCACACAAGGTGCAATACAGTACTTCAATGCAAATGCAATACTGGTATTCAGATGACAGCTTCTGCTGATCGTGTCCCCTAATACTGTGTGCTAGGACAGACACCCCCTTCACCCCACCCTAGCTATGCTTCTGCTTCTGAGGATACTTATAGTGGAATGGATAGAAAATCATATCCCAAATGACTGACAAATAGGCACTCTCATGCCAGCGTACAAGAACAAAGAAGGAAAGGGGGCATTCACAACATAGGCAGTACACAGGTATCAAACTCCTCTCACACTGCCAGAAATATATGAGAGAGTGAGTGATAAATGAGAATGCAGAGTAATAGAAAATAAGATGGGAAATGAGCAGCTTGGATTCAGGTCATTATGTAGCACAACCAACCCAACATTTGCAGTGAAACAAATATCATTGAAGAAGATGAAGATAGGGAAAGAATCCAACTGGGCATTCATAGACTTGGAGAAAGAATATGATAAGGTCCCAAGAAAGCTGATTTGGGTCATCTTGCAATGGTTAGAAGTCCCAGAAACACTGCTAGAATTAGTGCAAGCTACATACAAGGTCCCAATGACTCAAGTATGAACAGTGTTCAGACTCACAGAGGGTCTCCCAGTGGTAATGGTTGGGCATCTGGGTTCAGCTTTGATCCCACTGCTGTTCATACTGGTGATGGACTACATTAGCAAACAGGCCAGAGGGGGCAAATCAACAAAACTACTGCAGGCAAATGGCATGGCAACAAAAGCAAGAACTTCAGCAAATGATAGGGAAAGGAATGCAAAACTGAGGGCACGTGGGATGAAAGTGAGTACAGACAAGATAGTTGTCATCACAGCAAATGGGGAAATCAGAAGAAGTGAAAAACTGAGACTGAAGGGGAAAATAATATATAACAGGTTAAATACTTCAAGTAACTGGCAGGGGTGGACGAGGAGGAGGGACGTCTGAATGATGTCAACACTAGAATGTCAACACTAGAATCAGATGGGCTGCAACCAAATGGCACAGAGTGCTAGAGGTAGTGTGTGACAGAAGAATGTCACAGAAGCTAAAAAGTAACAGCATGCAAGCAGTGCTTCTATATGGCACAGGAACTTGGGTAAAAAGGCAGCACAGTTCAGGAAGCTAGGGGTTATGGATATGAAGTGTCTGAGAGAGGTGATAAGATGCACAGTGTGGGTCAGATAAAGTATGACATTAAAGAAGAAGCAAAATTAGCTTCAGTTGCAGACTACATTAAAGTGAGCAGATTATGACAGCTGGGACACAAGTGCAGGAAAGCAGAAGACAATTAAGTGATGAAGATTTGGGAGAGGCAGGAATGAGAACATTCAGCCATGAGGTAGATGAATCAGAAGACCTGTGACAGTCAGATATGACTGTCGATGAAGGTAGAAAAGTGGCACCAAATCAAGAGAGGTAGAGACATTTGAAGCAACACCCCTAGTAACAGCTGCAACTGCTGTAAGAATGGACTCTTTTCCTCACTATCATAACTCTGCTGTGGGGCACAGGCTGAGAATATGAATACTGCCCTATCATTACACAGTCTGCCATGAGTCTCTCACTAATTCAGATGACATCCCTCACTGCCTTCTGAAGCCTCCCTCTCACTACAATTCCCACACCATTTCTAGCCCATCTTTCTCCTGAGTGTTAGAATCTGGCTCCCATGCCAAGTGGCTTTGCTGCACTGCCCTTCCATTTTGTCTCTTGGATACATGATGTACAGCCTCCTCATACCTCTCAACCTGGAAACATCAACAATCTGGACAATGCCCATTAAAAATAGGTACAAATATGTAAGCTGCTTAACATCTAATTTGCATATATAATTACGTAACCCCACCCACTCCAATGGAATTGTGGGATACCAACTTTCAAATGCAAACTGAAGACCAGACAACCACAATGTGTCACCAGAGTCCTCCTGCAGCCATTCCAATGTCCCATTACCTGGCTATTTTGCCCCATTCACCATAAACACTAATGTGTGCATACTGCTTTACTTCTACAATGATTATTTGGATTTTATTTTTAAATTTTACAGCACAACAATGCACAAACACTAATAGACACCTGGTAAACAAAGCAATACTGTCTCACAATAAAAACAGACTTGGCATTAAAACTTCTCTGCCCTTGAAACTCACATTAATTGAAACAGCATTTGAAACCCACGCTACATCCAAAGAAAATGCATCTGGCCAGTGGTGGATACAGATTACCTTTGTGCTCTTTTAAAATAATTGGCCCCTTGCACACAAAACCTGAAACATATGTCTTCTTTTCTTTGAAACACCTTCCTGACTTTATTAAATTATATTCCTTGTATTATACAACACAATTGTTAGAGCGCATTTTAAATTTATTGTTTGAACATTTTTCCAGTAGGCTGTACTGTAGGCAATGAAACAAAATGCATGAACCAATAATGACAAAACTGCCTGGTTCAAAACATTTCCATCATAAAAGTCTACTTCCACACCCACACTATAAATATAATGACAGTAGTGTTAGCTATAGGCATCTTGCAAAGCTTCTTGCACTTATTTTCAATTTCATTTTTTTTGAAGGGGGCAAAAGGTTAAACACCAGGGACACATTTTAAACATTGCTTGCATCATTTTGTAAAGTTGCTAGAATAAAATGTTGTGTTACCACCATGCATTTCACTGGCAAGTCATGAACCCAGGACCCTATGCACTACAGTCAGAGCAACATACCACTATGCCAAATCAGCAGCTTCCAGAAAAATAGGAAGACTGAAACTTAATGGCTATCATTTAGTGAATTCATTTCTCACTTCTCACCATAGCTCTCTACCTCTTAGCACAAAAATCCTGGACAAACAAAGCCAATAATGGGGGAATACAAATTCAGTCCTCACTTCTCCCCATAGCTCTCAACTCTTAGCACAGAAAACCTGGACAAAGCTCACAAGTGGTGGTGGCTAGGGACTTACCAGGGACACATTTTAAACATTGTATAATTTTGTAAAGTTGCTAGAATAAAATGTTGTGTTACAACCATGCATTTCATTAGCAAGTCTTGAACCCAGGACCCTATGCACTGCAGTCAGAGCAACATAATACTACGCCAAATCAGCAGCTTCCAGAAAAATAGTAAGACTGAAACTTAATGGCTATTATTTAGTGAATTTATTTCTCACTTCTCGCCACAGCTCTCAACCTCTTAGCACAAAAAGCCTGGGCAAAGCTCAGAAGTGGTGGTGGCTATGGACTTTAGGTTCTTTTTGCCCTGTACCCAAGGTACAGGGTTTGAGCCTGAGTATCTCTAGCCACCAGCTCTATTAAATGAGGGCATTTTCTCACATACACACACACACACACACACACACACACACACACACACACACACACACACACACACACACTCCTTATCTGCTGCAAAGTTAGTTTCCTTACTTCAGTTAGTCTTCATATTCCGTTGCAGAGACATTGCAGTTCCCGCACCACCCTTCTGAAAGTTAGTTTCCTTGATAATGGTGTGCTATAACAGCAATTGCCATTGCTCACATTTGCAAGAGTCTTCTTCATTCTGCCACAGAGTATAATGATCCACAGTGTAACAGTAAGCCAGCAACCTTTTGTTGCCATTCCTGCTCACATTTGAGCAGCCAGGCCAGCTGGAAATGCATGAGCTCCTTGAGCTCAATTCCAACAGGCTAGTAGCCCTGTCAGAGATGACATCATCACGCACGTGATGACATCAGCTCTAACAGCGTGGAAATTAAAAAACAATTAAAAAACAAAAGAAAAATCGGAAATGAAGGGGTGCCACTTGGGAATCGTGGCACCCCTTCATTTGAACCCCAAAACTCGGTAAAATCCAAGTAATTCGGTAAGGTTGGGAGGTATGAGCCTCCTCCATACCATCATGTCTTCCACTTCCAAGCTACATCCTGTCAGTAAACCTATATTAAGTGTAGCAATTCTTAGTTTATGTTTGGCAGGTTGATTGGTTTTATGTCCAGCTTTCTCTCAACAGTGCTATCCCAGCAAACCCAGGCTTGGCAACTGGACACTGGCCAGCCAATAGCTTATTGCCCCAGGGTTGCTGGGCTTTACGGTAGGCACACACTGGCCAATATGTCCATATACGCCCCTCCCACCATTAGCATGGGTCCTTGGCATAGACTGGGTCTTCACCCACTTATCAACAGCAAATTTGGTCCATCTGGTGACATTAGTCAATATGACCGAATCACCTTGCACCATATTTTCAGCACTGAGTGGCTATCCCTGCCACAGTGCACTGGCTGTAATCCATGTTCTCCTATATTGAGGATACTGTGCACCACAGTAGATACCCAAAGTGGATGGTCTATACAACTCTTTCTCCGTGGTCTATACAACTCTTACACCATATAGAGTCTGTGCTGCTGTCTACAGCTACATTCATTGGTGAGTTTGAGATAGAAACACTCAGCATGTTTTTCAGAAGTGGGAACCCCACAGAGACACAGGGAGAACATGCAAACTGCAAACAGGCATTGGCCAGAGGTTAGGCTAAACCATGTACCTTATGCATAGGAAGTGAAGACCTTATCCATTATGATAACTGGTGTCTAGGCACCTTAACCATTATGATAACTGGTGTCTAGGCAGACAAAAGACAACTATCTAAAATCATGACTTCTTGGCCAAATGCTCCACCAAACTACTGATAACACTATCCTGAATCAATTCTTCTTTAATTCCACCCTAACAAAAAAAAAACTCTATGGCAAACAGAAAAACTTCTTGACAGTCATCTTAACCCTGGAAGCCCAAAAGCCAATAATCTATACCCCTGGATTCTCATGCTCTGCAGAGACTAAACTGTGCATCCTGTTTTGTTTTCAACCTCACTGTCATCTATGAGACATTCTGTAAAAACTGTAAACAAAATTACATTTTTCAAATTTCAAAAGCCAAAAACCCATTCAGCACCTCAATTTAGAAAATATCTCTTTGCTCCTACTCCTTGTGATTTTGCTAAAAAGAGCCAGTTATTGCAAAACTACAGGAAACATTTCCAGATATAATTTACTCAGCAAACACAAACATGGATTTTCACACAGAAAAAAACAGTTGCTGACTGGCTCACAGATAGGACCAAAAAAGTTAGGATCAGTGAGACTACCTCCACAAAGAGACTGGTTACCAGTAGAGTATCCTAGGGCTCTGTATTGAGCCCATTGCTATTTTTCAGGTACTTCTTGAAAGTCAAGGTTAATGTCAAAGGCCTCTGACTTACCAAGTTCATAGATGACTGTAAATTGGGAGCTATCATAGACTCCCCCATGACAACAACATTCTACAAGAGGGTCTAACACAAAGAAATGAAAGCCATGAATTAAAATTCAATCCAAAGAAATGCATTATAGTGCCCTTTGAGTAAGTGTCCACCCAAGCTTATTGCCTCATTGATAAAACACCCTTAAGAGCTGACCCAATAGTTAGGGGTCTAAGAACATATGTAGACAGTAATCTGGTGTTTGACCTACACATAGCCAAGAATAGTAAGAAAATAATTTTATGTTGCCAACTCATAAGCAAGAATGGCATGCAGGTCCAAGGAAGTAATAGTACCACTCTACTCAACCCTTATCAGACCCTTCATTGAGTACAAAGCTCCCTCTGGCATGTATCTAGCTAGGCACTTGCAACAATTGGAATGCCCTCAAAGGTTCCTCACCAGGAGAATCTAGAGTATGAATACCCTGTCCTACACAAATCATCTTAAGGTCCTATCTCTGTACTCAGTCTTTTTCAGGCCAAACACTTGAACTTTGTCTGCAACATAGATAGAAGCTGCTGGAGGAACTAATGTGTATCTCAAAGGATCTCCATGCTATGGAACAAGCTCCCAATCTACATGAGGCAGAGTTCATCCTTAACCCTGTTCAAAAGAAACCTTGATCATTAGTTGAGAAATCGCAAATACAGCCCCCCTGGCCTGACTCCATGAATCTGATGGATAGAGGTCGACAGTAAGTAAATTAATCCCCAACTAACATATCCGACACACACATAACCCTCAGCTACCTAACATACTCTACCATATAGGTTGTCCAAGGAAGTATGGAACAAAACTTGGTTGGGTTGCACAGCTAGGCTTGTAAAGACCCTGGTGGTCATTAGCCTAGTATGAACCTATGAAACTTGCATATACATGATGCACACCATGTCTGATGTTACTGTTTTCAGAATTCGATGTTTGTCTATGCTCTTATTTAAGTCAACTGAATTTTACTTAGTACTGTTAAAATATACAAGCAAAGCTTCAGCTATGTCTGACTGAAAAGTTTGAAAAAAACATTTTATTCTGTTTTAGAGACTTCATTTTTACATATATTAATCTAGGACATGTAGTTTTCTTTGTACATGAAAAAAATATCAAAGTTGTCTAACTACCGCGACTAAAATGTGAGAGATGAAAGTGCATAATGACAGACTGAAGCGTAGATAATGGGATATTGGCATAGGACTAGGTGATATAGTTCAAGGAGAAGAAACAAGGTATTAATTCATACTGTAAGCAAAGGCCCTTTACTGAAAGGAATTACTACGTTTCTTTAGAATATTTGGCTGTACAGTACATTCATGGTTTTGGTGATTTAATCTGATGGTGTATTTAGTACTTCACAGAGCCCATGACGTTTTGAACAGGCCCACTTAGTCCTGCCAGGTTTGTAAAGTGATATGGTGAGTTTTGGCATCTTGGATGAATTGTTCAGCATTTTGAAAAGTGCATGCCAGTCATGTTTACAGTGCTTTACTGACTGGATAAATTGTTTATAATGCTGTATTGAAAAGTCAATTTAAAAAATATTGGAGCTCCTTGGACCTTGTTTATTATTGGTGGAGGTGAAGATGTGGTTAAAGCAGGGGTATAATGAGGACTGATGGGAGTATTACAGCCTATAAATAGCTACGGGATGGCTGTCAGTCTTTAACCATGTGCTGACCATAGGACAGGGCTGTAAATTTATAATGAAAAGGAAAACCGGTCCAAGAACTGCACACAGTCTTATGCAGGTTAAAAGTGGATCAAGAACAGGGATAATGTCAGGAGTGGTACAGACAGGATTGGGGTGTGTCTACAGCACATGCTGTCCTATGGAAATGTTATGGGTGTGATTGTCTGCTTGCCGACAGAGAGCTTACAGGAGTATGTTTTAAACAGTACTGTAAATATACACATAATATAACAAACAATACTAGTGGCATGCTAGGGAGGGAAAATGAAGAAAGATAAAACATGAATAAAGGAAATATATGATGAACATAGGAAAAAAAAAGTGTTAGGTAACTTAGCATGTATGTAGACTGTAAGGTTTGAAAAATCAAATACCCTCATCCTATACCCCAGAATTATGGTAATGTAAATGAAAATTATGTAAATATCTGAAGTGATGGTTGATATTTTGAACAACACTTGTTATTAGGTTTGACAAAGTGTCATTTGAAAATATGCACTAGGAAGAGTTGATAATGCTGTTCTGAAAATGTTAAGCATTGTAGCTTATAAGATAAAGACTTTTATGGCAGTAAAATTATGGAGACTAAAGGGGAACCAACTAGATGGATAGCAACTGATTAAGTGAAAATATTTGTAAATAATTTGCCTTCTGTTCAGGCAACAATGTAATACATTCATCTAGACATTCAGACTCTTCAAAGGTCCAAGCATATGTAATCACTTCTAAGAGATCAGGTTGCATGCTAACTATAAAAGTACAGTGTGCAAATTCAGACTTGAGCAGCAATATTTTTTTTTGCTCTCCATAAAAAGTCAAATGAATATCTGAATGGTCAGCGGCTGTTTTGCTGTTTTCTCATGCTCAAAGAATTGGGATGCTTAACTTTATAGCATCAAACATGTTATAGCCAAGGGTAACAAATGGATCAAAACCTATAAAAGCAAGCACCAGCAACAGAAATAAGAAGTGTAGACTAACTAGAGATATGAAGCAATGAGCAGAACAAGTGTTCAAACACTGGCTTGGGCACCTATTGGAGCTAGGGAAGGGGAAAGATGAGTAACATGGCTTAGCCTGCTTGCCTGTCTTTGGGGAATGGGATGGGCACATGTCTTGGTGCTGGGACCCATTGTACAATACCTGGTAGAGAATTAAAATCCCAAGGAAGCTCTAGCTTCAGGGGAGTAGGATGACCTTATGCTGTTACATCACTTGCAGAAGTGAGTATCAAGCCTTTGCTGATGTGCACTGCATGTGCAATACTAGGCAGACACAGAGGGGTTGGGTCTTAAAAACAAAAACTGGTCTCAGACAGGCAAGGGTTCCGCTTTCCAATTGTGTAAGTTGCAGTAGCCAATAGCTATTTGGATTATATCATGTTGAAACTATAACAGCTGGACAGTCTTCAAAACTTTCTAGTTCCCCTCCACATATGTTCCCAGACTACAGTACCTTCAGATTTGCAGAAAGAAACCAGCAGGCTGGGTTCAATTTCTTCAGGACTTTCTTACCCCACAAAAAAAAAGAGAGAGCCTACTCACCTGGAAACCCCGTAAAAGATATGAACGCATAAAAAGAAGTTATGTCTTAGCATAACATTCTATCTGAGTTGGTGATCTTCTTCCAATCATCACTGATGGGTTTGGTACCAAGTCGGCCTAATACCAAGCTCGTTTACACCAAAAACTCTCGAGCTAAGCTGCTACCCACAATGCCCTTCTCCCAGTTACCTCAGATAGAGTTTGCATGCAACATATAGAAGAAAAACAGAAGCCATTTCTGTTCAGAAACCCTGAAAACACCACAAGGACCCAAAAGATCTACCAGGAGCCATTGGTGGGGAACGAAGGGAGGGTGTGATGACTGGAAGAAGATTAACAACTCAGATGGAACGTTATATAAGACATAACTTCTTTATCTGAAGTTGTTAATCTTCTTCCTATTCATCACTGATGGGACAGAATCCCCGGATACTTGGAGAACCTAGGTGGCCCTTATGGAAGAACATTCCTGAGAATCATTGAGCCGAAGGCCACTCTTCCCCTGGAGACCAAATCCAGTTTGTAATGTTTGATGAAAGTATGGGGTTTAGCCCAAATTGCTGCTGCACAAATGTCATCCATGGAAGTCCTGGAGTGAAAAGCAACAGAAGTTGCAATGGCTCTCGTTGAATGAGCTTTGATTTGAACAGGTTTAGATTCATTCACTAGGGAGTATGAAAAAGTAATGCAATCTCTGCACCATTTTGATAAAGTAACTTTTGATACAGCACATCCCATTCTTGGACAAGAAAAGGAGATGAAAAGTTGATCTGACTTGCGGAAAGATTTAGTCCTGTCCAAGTAGAAACATAGCTGTCTATGTACGTCCAATGAACATAGACAGTATTCTCCCTTATTGGAATAATTTGAAAAAAACATAGGGAGTTCAATGGACTGGTTAATAGAGAAGTCAGACACCACTTTGGGGAGAAAGGATGGATTAGTACGAAGTGATACTCTGTCTTTATGGAAGATTAGATATGGGCTCTTGATGTATAAGGCTTGTAACTCAGATATCCGTCTGGCTGATGTGATCGCTACCAAAAACAGAGATGTCCATGATAGAAATTTAAAGTCACACGTTGCAGCAGGCTCAAAAGGGGGTAGAGAGAGAGATTGTAATACCAGAGAGTGATTCCATGTCTCCACAGGTTGCCTGATATGGGGTCTGCTATGGAAAACTCCCTTGAGAAAAGTCTTGCAAAGGCAGGTGGAGATCAGAGGAACACCATTTGAGCTGTTATAAAAATTGGATATAGCTGCTAAGTGGACTTGAATAGTAGAAGCTGATGCCCCATCGTCAAACAACTTGGAAAGGTACTGAAGTATAACAGCTGTAGAAGTTGAAAAAGGGTCTAGCATCTGATTATTAGACCAGATAGCGAACCTTTTCCATTTGTCTCTGTAGAGTTTCCTGGTGGATGGTTTATGGGAGGCCAGAATAATATCGCAAACAGGTGAGGAGAGGGTTTCCTGCCTAGCGACTAAAGGAAGTGGAGAAACCAAGCTGTCAACTTGAGAGTGGACAGATTTGGGGGAGTCAACCCTTGGGGGTGAAATATTAGGTCCTGACGAGTGTCCAGAATCCAAGGAGGTTGTAATAGGTGAGGCAGGAGGAAGAGGAACCATACTTGCTGAGGCCAGAAAGGGGCAATGAGGATCACTTTGCATCTCAACCGAATTGCTTTCTTTAGAAATAGGGGTATCGAAGATATTGGAGGATAAGCATAGAGGAGACCCATGGGCCAATCGTGAGTCAAAGTGTCTCTCAGTGATTCCCTGTCTGGGGAAAGACGGCAAAGAAGCAGCTGCATTTTTTGTTTGAAGGGGAAGCAAAAGGATTGCAGCAAGGTTGGCCCCAACGGCTGAAAATTTCTGCCATCATGTTTGGGTTGAGACCACTTGTGTGGATGAAGGATGCATCTGCTCAGCCTGTTCACAATCACGCAGGAGCTCCCCGGGATATGCGTTGCTATAAGAAAGCAGTTGGAAGCTATCGCCCAATGCCAAATTCTCATGGACTCTCAACATAGGGGGTAGGATTTGGTCCCTCATTGTTTATGTACCAAACTATGGACATATTGTCTGACTGGATTGCAATCACTCCCAATGGAAGGAGGAGATAAAGTGCCTGCAACACTAACAGCACCGCTCTAAACTCCAGAACGTTGATATGCAAGTCGGCCTCCAAGCTGGACCATGTGCCTTGGATTGTCTTTCCCTGAAAATGGCCCCCCCACCCTATCAGGGAAGCATCCATGGTCACTTTGGCATTGGGTTGAGGAGTCTGGAAGGGGCAGCACCAAAGATTTTCATCTGCTCTCATCCACCAAAGAAGATCTTGCTTGCAGGAATTGGGGATGAGGATCTGTGAGTTAAGAGGATGAAGATTGGATACCCACTGGGACAAAATTGTAACAGTTTCATATGCAATCTTGCTAGGGGAATGATGGGGATGGCTGCCACCATAGACCCCAGAGCCTGTAGAACTTCCCTTGCTGATACCTTCCTTTAAAAGGGTATCACTTATACTTTTAATCTTAGCCTTTGTAGTCTGTGAGGTGGGAGAGAGACCTGGCTTGTTTGAGTATTGAATACTGCTTCTATAAAGTCTAATTGTTGGGTAGGATGAAGATTGGATTTTTCCCACTGTATTGTGATGCCTAGAAACTCCGCCAGTGATAGAGTGTAGTGGAGGGCCATGACCAGTAGGCACTTGGAGGGGTTGGAGAGGAGCCAATCATCTAGATATGGAAACACCTGGAATTCCTGAAGTCTCTGATGAGCTGTTACCACTGCTAGGCATTTCGTGAACACTCTGGGGGCTGTCAAAAGACTGAATGGCGGGGCTCTGAATTGGTAATGATTGACTCCCAGCCGGAAGCGAAGGAGACTCCTGGAGCACTTGTCCATTATGATGTGGTAATACCAGTCCTGGAGGTTTTTCCAGCACATCCACACATCCTCCCAAAGAAGTTATTTATTTATTTATTTATTCCAGTTTGATGACTGGGGAGGTCCACTGGTCTCGGGGAGCCCATTTTCAGTGGGGGCCCAGGGAGAAAAGCTCCAAAATACATAGTTTAGTTACGTGAATAATTACAGAGAAACTTTGCATAACAAACAACAGGTAGCATTCGAAAAGAAAAGAAAACAAACAATTACAATTTTGTTTAGGCAAGAAAGACAGGCATATAGCCTGGTGGCTAGATTTTACAGTTTAGCTATTTATATAATCTACATATGTGAGAGAGGTTAGCTAGGTGAGAAGGTTAGCCAGGCATAAAAGAGGAGGAGAGCTTGAGAGGTATGGGGTGAAGAGTACAGTTGCATTTTCTGTTTAAATAAAGGTAGGAATGAAGAAGAGTTTTAAAGTTTTCAAGGTTGTCACAGGTCCTCAGAGAGGAGGGAAGAGCATTCCATTTTTTAGCTAAGGAGAAGGATAGCAGAAGCTGACCAGCTGGGCGCTTGGGTATTTGGACAGTGATTAGGTTTTGGTGGGTAGATCTAAGGGTTCTATGGGGGGTATATGGTTGTAGGATATTGGATAGTGCAGGGCACTTAGTAGGTTGGAACAGTAATCTGTGGGTGGTGGTGATATGGAGAAAGTCCAGTTGGTTGGGGAGTTCAAGCCAATTTAATGAGTGAAGGGAGGTACAGTGATGAGAAGAGGATTTGGCTTTGGTAGCAAATCTGGAGATTTTATTATAACATACTTCTAGTTTGGAGGAGAGTGTGGAGGATAAATTACTAAGCAGAGGGGCGCCATACAGTACAGAGGGAAGGAAACTGTTTGTGGCGAGAGTAGTCTGGTAGCAGGAGAGAGGAAGTAGTTGTTTCTATAAAGTAGGCCAAGTTTTATGTGGGTTTTCTTTATGTTTAGCTGGACATGAGTGTTAAATGTTAGGTGTTCATCAATGGTGACACCAAGAAGTTTGGCGGAGGGAACAACCTCAAAGATGGAACTGTTAAGGCTGGTTATTTGAAGTGAGTTTTTATCAATAGGTGAGGATTTTGAAGGAGCGAATAGAAGGATTTTAGTTTTGTTGGCATTTAATGAGAGGTGATTTTGGAGCATCTAGTTGTTTGTGTTAGTATTTGGAGATCTGTTAGTTTAGAGGTGCAGCAGATCAAAGTAGAATTGTCAGCATATTGTACAATATTAGTATTAGGTATGGCTTTGTGAAAGTCATTAATAAAGATATTGAACAGTACTGGGCCAAGTATCGAACCTTGGGGTACTCCAGTGGGGGTAGGAATGAAAGTGGAGGTGCGCTGACCCCATTTTACAGCCTGGGACCGGTCTGAAAGATAGCTGGAGAACCAGGAAAGTGTTTTGTGGGAGAGATTGAGATTAGATAGATGATTTAGTAGGTGGGTGTGGGAGATGGTATCGAAAGCTTTAGATAAGTCTAGTAGAACTGAGGATACTATTTTACCAGAGTCACGGGCTGAACTAAGGAGAGAAGGGCGGTGTTGGTACTGTGTCCTGGGTGGAAGCAGTGCTGGGTAGGAGGGAGTAGCTGGTGTTTGGTAAGGAATGGCAAGAGCTGAAGGTGGATGCATTTTTCAAGAAGTTTGGAGATTGGGGAGAGGATGGCTATGGGGCGGAAATTGGAGACATTGCAGTTTTTGCCACCCTTGTGAAGTGGAAGAATATAAGCAGCGCGCCATAGTTTGGGAACATAGGATTCAAGTAGGGATCTATTGAGCAGGATGCTGATAGGAAGAGCAATACCATCGGAGGATATTTTTACGAAGGAATGTTGTCGGGGGCATTGGAGCAAGGCTTTAGTTTAGAGAGTAGTTTCTTTATTAGGTAGGTGGAGATGGATTTGAGTTCAAAAGTAGGGGGGGAGAAGAGGGAGAGGAAGATTGGGTGTGGAGGGGTGAAGGGTTATTGCTGGGAAAGGTCTTGGTTAGCTCAACAATAGAAGTGATGAAGAAGCTATTGAATACTGAGGCAATTTCAAGGTCAGATTTGCTGGTGCCGGGGCAAGGGTTGTTTTTAGTACCTGGCCTAAGGAGGGAATTAATTGAGTTCCAAAATTGTTTGGAGTTTTTTGCATGATTTACGTGGATTTTGATGTAGTAGGATTTTTTTTATCTTTGATAACTTGTTTTTTGGCTAGGTTTCTCAGCTGTTTATATTTAAGTAAGATTTCTGGCTGTTTATATTGGAGGTATGTTTTCCAGGTTTTATCTCTTTGTAGCATAATATTTTTGGTGTCTTTGGTAAGCCATGGGGCAATCTTAGTTTGTACTCTTTTTGCTCTTAATGGAGCGAGGGAGTTAAGGACATTTAAGAATGTTGTACTGAAAAAAAAGTCAATGGCTGCATCTAATGGGAGAGTTTTTTAGGGGTTCCAGTTAGTATGCTTAAGGGAATCAGAGAAGGTAGTAGGATTAAAGTTTGAGAGGTTACGAGTGTGAATGAACTGGGGGAGTGTGGGGAAGTGAGGATAGCTCGATGGATGAAGGCAGGGAGGTGGTCCCCTAATGGGTCAGGAATGATACCAGATTTTATGACTTTATTGGGATGAGATACTAGGATCCAGTCTAGTATGGAGCCTGGTGGGTTGGTTTTGTTAGGCCTAGTAATGGAGTTAGTAAGTTGAGTGTAGTTAAATAGACTGATTGACATGGTGGGATTAGTGTTATTGATTTTGTTCCAGTCTATATTTACATCTCCCAATATGTAGGTTTCTAGCTTAATATTTGAGGAGGCCCAGGAGAGGATGTCTTCTAGGATATTGGTGTTGTTTCCTGGAGGAATATATAGGGAAATGAAGCAGATGCTTTTATAGTTGTTTATTTTTAGTAGGCCAGTTATAAGTTCAGCATTATTAAAAGAAGGGATGGGATTAGGATATGGAGTGAAGGACAGCTGGTTGGAGTAGATTAGTGCTACACCACCACCACCTTTTCTACTTAGGCGGTCAGATCGAAGTGATTGAAATCTGGCGGGAAGGAATTCAGAGTCACTTATATGAGGTTTTAGCCAGGTTTCAGAGATGGCTACAATGTCAGGTGAGTTATGATTGAGCCAGGCATGAAAGAGGGTTAATTTGTTTTTTAAGCTTTAGGCGTTGATGGTGAGGAATTTGAGGTATTTACTGGTGGATTTATTGTAAGAGCTAGGGTGATTTGTTGGAGAGAAGTTTGGTCCTGGATTAGGGTGAATGTCACCGGCTAAGCATAGGAAAGAGAGAAAGGGAATAAGTTTTTTTGGTTTGTACTTAGGTAGAAGTGTCTGGTAGAGAATAGATTTAGGTTTGTAGAATTTAGTAGAGATTGGGAAAATTTTTACTTTTAAGAGGAGGATAGGGTGGGAGGAGACTAAAGAGGCAGAGATGTTTTGGAAGTGTGTTGTGTGGGGGAGGTGGGGAGGAAGAGGTGAAGGGTCTAGATGGAAGTGGGTATAGGAGGTGGCATGGTATAGAGGAAGTAGAAGAAGGATGAGGATAGATGTGGAAATAAAGGTTTTTGGAGTAAGAGAGAGCATGATAGGTGGTGCCGTCAGATGTAATAGAGATGAGGTTAATGGGACTTAGGAGGGAGGGGGGCGTGGTAGTGAGAGTCAGGTGGGCTGGAAGAAGGGGCGGGGAAAAGTGTTTGAGGATTGGTTGGTGGTGAGAGGGAGGGATATCAGAAGGAGAATAAATGTAGAAGTAGTGGGGGCAGGTGGAATTTGGGGGTGGGGTAGGGTGGGGGACCGGAGTGAGCCCGCTGGGCGAACGGAGCGGACAAGAGAAAGAAAACTGAATACTGGAGAAAAGTATCAGTAACTGCAAGGTCTCAACTGATCCAGAAGGTAAATTAACCAAAAAGTAAGGGAAAAAGTCTTTAATGGTGTTTATACTGTGGTTAATTTTCCAAGGATGGAGTGGATACTTAGGAGCTATAGACTGGGGAGTATGACTTAATAGAAATCAACCAGGGTTTGGTAAGCTGGGGAAAAAAGGCTGGAGATAAATGTAGTACCTAGCTTTTACAGGGGATAATGTTGCCACCTAGTGGCAAAAATAGATACTGTAAAGCTGAGATAAGCAATCACTCAATTTCTTAATTTAATCAAGGGGTTGGGAGCACCGGAGGGGGGAAAGAGGCAAGCAGTCTGCAGTAGGCTGTTAAAAGAAGCACACACATGGAAGGACAGCTAGCACATATGGGTATTAATTACATAGTCCACAATTACTTAGGGGGACTTGTTGGATGATTCGTATTTGACACAGCTTTCTTATCTCTGAAGCTGCCTCTTCCTTTTGACTGGGTGGAACATCGGGAAGGCATTTTGGAGGTCTTGGGCAAGATATTAGAGGGATGTTATTACCTCTGGAAATTATTCTCTGCACCCACTGATCGTTTGTAATAGAGTGCCAAGCAGTTTGGTGCAGAGAAAAACGAGCCCCAACTGCTTCCAGAAGAAAGCAATCAGGCAGTGCTTCAGGAGCGCTGATAAGGTTGTCCGGAGAAAGAATCCCTGGAGTCCGGGTTTGGGGACCACCTCTGCACCAAAAGGAGAGTCTTCCACTGTTGGAATCCCCACTGCCTATGGGTGAATCCTCACCACATGCACTGCAGAAAAGGCCTTGAAATTTTTTGTGCCATATCTTTCCACTCCTCTGGTTCCTGGAGAAAGAGCATTGAGGTTTGGAAAAACATAGGCCAATGGCAGACAAGGTTTTTCTGTTTTGTTCGCACCTGGCTAGTGTATCCTTCACTTTGGAACCAAACAAGGTGGATGATTCGATAGGGGCGGTCAAGAAGGAAGACTTGAAGGAGTCCGTGAGGTCACAAATGTGCATCCAGGCTTCTCATGCTTCTCATAACCACACCTGCACCCGCAGCTCTAGCCGACCCTTCAGTTGCGTGGGACAGCAACCTCATGGACAAGTTGGAGATCAACTCAAGGGTCGCAAGCTGAGAAGCAACTTTATTGTGTGCCCCATCAGAAACTTGATCCGCAAGGGTTCCAGAGAGATCGGAGATGAGATCCTTTGGAGCCTCGTAAAATGTGCCAAGTAATCCAGAGACTTAACTACAAAGGTCACTGAGGCAAAGACTCACTTCCCTAATCTGTCCACTGCCTGGGACTCTCTGTTGGATGGGTGGACAATAGGACTTTCCTCTGCAAGGTCCTTTTTTGTGGCAGCCACCACCACCATAGTGTTACTGGCAAGCCCCTAGACCAATGGGGCTGTTCCTCTGGTGGGGAAAGTATCTTGTCCAGTCTCCAGGGAATGGCCTCAACAGAGTCAGGGTTCTTCCATGCATGCTGCATGATGAGCTGGACTAACTCATTGGCAGGTGGGGTCACCCAAGAAGTAGAGGGCCAAGAGCGGAAAGCCTGCAGGAAGATGGACTCCTCCAAGGAAGGATTGGAGGGCTTCCAGTCACCCCTCTGCTTCAATATTTCCAGGATGTCTCCAAAGGAGACATTATCAGGGGGTGACCGTGGGGACCCTTCCCCATCATCATAATCCGTATTCTCAGTGAGGGACTCCTCCGGGGAGTCCAGGTGTTTCCTCTTCCACGGCTTCTTCTGAAATGGTTCTTCAGTGGTAATGTCTGAAAAAGATTCGGAAGCGAAATTACCCTGGAGAGGGGTTTCCTGAGGCTTGTGATCTCGGAGTCCTGGGGAGGTGGCCCGTGATAGCTGTAGCTCAGAGGGAGCAGAGAAGGTCCGATGTAGGAGAAGCACTTCCAGAAGCAAGCACCCTCTCCATCACCAGGAAAGCTGGTCCGCCCAAAGAGGAATGGGAGCCCGGAACTGAGGAAGACAATCTCTGAACCGCGGTCACACCCTGCTCCACATGGCCTGCTCCCATGGACGGAGCCTCAAGCAAAACTGGGGTGGGTGTCGCCCCTGCATCCGAAGACAGAACCGATAAAAAACTCGGAACCGTACTGGGAGCCAAGGATTTCACCCCCCCCCCAAGCATGAGATTGAGGAAGGGATGGTTCTGAAGGAACCAAAACCCAAAGGGGGGCCTCAGAAAGAGTCACTGTCAGTGCTGAGGAAAGGGCTGCCACCAAGGACGTCGGAACTATGGGCCTCGGAACAGAAGGATCCAAGGGAGGAGGATAAGTGGGAGTCATGGGGGCAATAGATCCAAAACCCAGAGTGGGATGGATTTTTGGAAAATTTGTAATCCCTCTGGCTGTCAACAGCTGATCAAACAGGCACACCACATCCAATTCAAATAGACACCTGGTGGACGTTACCGACACTCTGGAGGAGGAGTCAGGTTGGTCCAAAAAAGGGCTATAAGCTTGTCTGGAAAACAGGTCCAAAGACGGAGAGTACTGGGTCCGTGGTGTAGGAAAAGTCAGCACTGAAGATTTCAACTTGAAGACAGGTAGAAGGGGCACTATTGATGCTGAGAAAGGGCTCAGAGCTGAGGGAATAGCTGGAGTGGAAGTCATTATTGGCTCCGAGGAGAAAGTCGGGACCGACTTCGGAGCCGTGAGAGGCAAGGTCGGTGCCGAAGTTATGGAAGGCAGTAATGCTGGAGCTGTTAACATACTTGGAACTGTAGAGGTCAGTGCCAAAGGCGGCGCCAATGTAGAAATCATAGTAATGTCCACAGAGGCCACTGGAGCTGAGCTCGGAACCGAAAAGGACAGAGCTGAGGAAGCAATCTTATGCTCCGTAGAAGTCTTGTGGGCCTTATGCTTGTGGGGCTTACCCTTATCACCAGCTGGTGAAGAGGGATCAGAATGAGGACGTTTCTTGTCCTTCGATGGAGGGGTTGAGACCACCAATGCAGAAAGGGCCTCTGAAAAAGGTGAAGAAAGCAGGCCTTTCAAAATAAGCTTATTTTTCCATTGATGCAGTGTCCGCTGACTGAAACTGAGACAAATCTGGCAAGAAGGCTTCACAGACAAGTGGAAAACCCCCAGACAATAGGCACAATCATCATGTAAGTCGCTGTTGTGGAGTTTGACATTGCAGGAAGTGCAATGTTTGAACCCCGAAGTCCCTTTTTTCTCAGACATATCCAGTATACAATCCAACAAATCCAAAAAGTTATAGAAAGAGAAGAAGAAATACCAACAATGGTATTAAGAATATCACAAGGGTAGAGAAGGGCATTTACCAACAATGGTAAGAGAAAGATACCCGTGGGTAGAGCTAGGTATAGGTAACAAGGTAGAAAAGAGTTAGAACAGAAAAAAATTCCAAAATCCAATATTAGAAAATACAACACTTAGCTGGAGAGCTCAGTGAAATGCTGCTATATGGCTGCACGACAAATAGGATCTGAGGAAACTGGGAGAATGGCATTGTGGATAGCAGCTTAGCTCGAGAGCTTTTGGTGTACGCGAGCTTGGTATTAGGCCGACTCGGTTCCAAGGGCTCGGAACTGAACCCATCAGTGATGAATAGGAAGAAGATTAACAACTTCAGATCTTTTATCTCAAAAAGTTAACTATACGCAGAAGAAGGTGGATGGTGGGTGGGTGCAGCTACTGCAGCAGTGGAAATCTGAACAGCTACAGTTATTGTAAGTGTAACTTATACAACTGTACTATGTTAACCATTCACACTGATGCAACAGCATATGGCTATTTGGGTAGATTACCATAGCCTGTACACAATGGGAGTAATAACATTAGGATCCAGCAGCTCCTGAAACATGGTCTTAGCAAACTCTGTCCTGGTTCTGGAGAAGGTATCCAGTTTCTAATGCTTTGTAAAATAGCATTACGTTTACATAAATGAAAACATACCGTACTGACATATGTTTAATTGCAAACATTATATATCACTTATACTCTATCCAGCCATTGTCAGACAAACATTACATAGCTCATTCAAATCCTGCCTTTTTTTAAGTCTCATTCCTCCTCCAAACCATTATTCTGCATGCATTGTTTCCACAGTTCCCATTTTCCATGTAATTTGTTCCTACCCTTTTCGAAAGATCCCATTTCCAGTTGTTTTTTCTCTGTTACTGTATTTATTACTTCTAGTAAAGTTGGTTTAAACTTTTATTTCCATTTTCTAGTAATTGCTTTTTAGGCAGCCACCATAACTAGACTCAGCAGGTCTTATTATGTCTAGGCAATTCCAATTCTGTATCATACCTAAAAAGAATAATTTTCTTAGTTATACAAATTTGTATGACAGTATTTTTGATAGAGTAGTCTGTAGGGAATTTTAAAAATTACATTCCCAAAATATGTTTCCAATTACCTCTTTCATACCCATCACACCTCCAACATTTTCTATATACCTGAGGAAAAATTATTTGGAGTCTACTTGGGGTATAAAAACATCTATGTAAGCAGCTCCAAGCAAAGATCCTAAATCTTCTAAACATTGTTGGATATTTGGGATTCATACATATATCCCCCATTGCTTGTTTGTGAATTGCTTATCCAATCTCTCTTCCTAATCCTGCCTAACCTCCTCTGATTGATTCTTATAGTTCTTATATATTCTTATAGTTTTCATGCAATATTTTATATCCCCTACTAATTATCCTTTTTTTAACAGTAGCTTCTGTTCTAGATTCTATCAAAAGCTCTACCAGTCCTGGTCTTTCACTTAGTATCCCCTATTCATTTCTCTATGCCTATACTCTGATATCAGTCCTTGATAGAGAGGGCAACCTCTATCCTGCAGTCCAAATAATTTCTTGGCCTGTTCCCATTCTGTTACCTCTTCCCTCTCTAATTATTTGCTCTTAGTACCTAGGTTCCTTTGCCAATTTTATCCAGTAAATTCCAGCCCCCTCTTGCCTATTGTCTGGGTCCTTCATTGCAGTCATCCCTATCAGCAGAATCTCCTTTCTCCATTCCTGTGTTGGCTTAGTTCTTAGAATACTTTCTGCTACTTTATGAATATAATATTCTGCATGGTTATTCTTATTCTCCTTAAGGATTTGCATCCAAAATCCCAGTCTCTTCTTTTTTCTTGCACTTCCCCCTGCTTCATCATTATCCCTTTCCACTTTGAATTATAGCTTTCTGTTTTTGCTATATATAAGAGCCTTAACTGTGTAGCTCTGAAATACTCCTTCAAATCAGGTAATCCCAAACCACCTTGATCTACTGGAAAGATCATTTTATCCCATGTGGCTGTTGCCGTCTTCCCCTCCCTGATAAAAATATTTCAACTTTTTATTAATTGCTATCCACAACTTTTTTCTGGTTGATATAAATATGCCTAACCTGTGTATAAAACTAAAGGGACTAAAACTTTTTGAGTGCTTGTATCTTGCTAACCATATCCATAAAACAGTGCTTGCAATTTCTCATTTTTTGTATTATCTTTTGTTTAGCCTCTTCCCACATATCCTTAGCAGCCATAACAGAATCTTTTTTAATCCATATTCCTGAGGATTTCATTTTATCATGTCCCCATAAATATGTGTATTGTTGAACCAATTTGTATGTGAGTACATAGTTTACAGCTACTGCCTTTGTTTTATCTTCATTAATTTTGTATCCCAAAAAGACTTGAAACTGTTTCATAATGTTCCACAACACCAAAATGTCTTTTTCTGGTTTTACGTGGTATAAAATAATATCATCTGCAAATAAAACAAGCTTTTCTTGACTGCCATACTAATTATATCCTTGAATTTCTGAGTCCCTTATTTTCTTTGCCAATGGTTCTACATACAACACAAATAATCAATCAATATCTTCAGAAAGACAGTCTGCATCCCAAACATATAAAAAGAGGGGTGGTTAAGAGACAGCTGATTAGACTTAGCAGATTGACCACTGATCAGTGTACCTTTTTACATGAGCTTTCAAAACAGGGGATATGACAAAGATTGGCTGGCTACACTGGAGACTTTTCAATGGAAGATAACATCGACTTGAAAGTGCCATTGTAAGTCCTCCGCTCAAAAGTTGTTTTTTGAAACATCTCTTCTTGAGCAGTTTCATACTTAGCCAGCTTTTTCTTCATTTCATCTTCCCATTTTTGCATTTTTTTTACCTCATCTCAATATCTGTTTAAAGCTGCTTCCATTTGTTCCAGCTTTTTGTTATTTGAACTTATATACTCCTTCAGTGTTTCATTTATTTTAATCAGCTCTGCATATATTTGTCTTATTTTTCCTCTAGATTACTGGAAGTCATGTCTTTTTTTTTTTACTCAAATAATTTTTATTTTGAAGATATAACATAATAGAAATTGTTTACATTAGATAAACTTAAAAACTATATACACTATTTACATTTAGCCTGACAGGTAGATTAAGATAACAATAAATCTGGATATAAATAATGATCTTGATACATTTAGCTGCAATTATCAGGAAGAGTCTGATCCCAGTTGCAAGGTGTCAACCAAAGCCAAGACTTTTCTCCAAGGGTTATTAATTAGGGGCTTAGGATAGATTCTTGATTCTTTAGTTTTGATCTCCATTAACATAAATTTCTTCAGTAAGGATAAGAATTCTTCTATGGTGGGTGCTACACTGGACTTCCATTTCCTAGTCATACATTTTCTAGCTATTGCTAGTATAGTCCATAACAGATACAAGTCCATTTTCTTCAAATGTGTATTGTTAATTACATTCAACAGAATTAAAGGTTTTGTCAAGATAAATGTATCTGTAAATATTGCTTTTAAAAAAGTATTAATCTCATTCCAATATGTTTTAATAATGATACAATCATAAAAAATATTAGACCAGTCTGCATTAGTTGATAATTGGCATCTCCAGCATGTCTTGTTACTGGAGGAGTTTATTTTTGAGAGTTTCTCAGGAGTCAAAAAGGATCTATGTAGATATTTTCACTGAAAAATTCTCCAATATTGTGAATTGGAAGTTATTTTAACTGATAATAAGATATTTATCTTGTCTTCCATTGATAATGATATTTGAATATCCTTAGTTAAATATTACCAATACACTATTTTGAGAGCTGTCTTATAATCAATTAGTATATTATATAAGTACGATAATTCATTCTTTGCATTAGTTTTTTTGTAAATGATATCAAGTAGCCAAATTATGAATTTCGAAGTACTTTTAAAAGATGAGTTATTTGCTATTCTACACAGATCCTTTGTGTTTGTTAAAACACTCTAAAGAATTAACCAATCATTTGAAGTTAATCCATAAGTTGACAGTAAGTATTGTGCATACAGGAGTTTTTGATTTTCCATACAGTGAAACCAACATATTAAGTTCCTATTTTCCCATAAATTAAAAATCTCTCTGTGTATCTTATCAGCAAAGTTTTTTGTAATATTGACTGGTATTAGGAATGCATACCAAAGTTTTATGTCCATATTTGTATTAATAAATTTAGTAAAGACATCAAAAATATGATTTATTAGCTTCAATTTAGTCTTGCACCAAAGCTGGAGCTTGAAGTGCTTTTTGCTGAACAGCTACATAATTCTTCCCAGTCAGTATTTTCTACCTAACTTTGTGATTGAGTATCTTTCAAGTTCTCTGGATTTCTTTTTTGCCAGCATCCACTCAAGTGCACTTACTAGCCAGTTACTAAAATGCACCCAAAAAGACAAATTCATTGGCTCTCTTTTCACAGTTGGAGAGCTGAAATTAAGCTGTTACTCAGTGTGGAGCTCCATTAATATTTTTATTGAATATTTGTGTTGCTCTATATATGTATAGTTTTGTTGTGGTGAGAATAATAAAAGGTAATAGCCTTAAACAACTACTTGGAAATAGCCTATTTTGACAAAGGTTATCCCTTCTTCTTGCCATCACAAGAAATGAACAACTGATACAAAGATCTGAAAGATTTAGTTCTGTCAAGATAGTACCTGAGGGGCCTGTGGATATCCAATGTATGAAGTATCCTTTCTCCTTGATTTTTTGGTTTCAGGAAAGAAAACAGGGAGATGGATAGTTTGGCTTGAAGTAAACCCAGATACCACTTTAGGCATAAGAGAAGGATTACTTCTCAAATAAACCCTGTCCCTGTGGGAAATGAGGTAGGGTTGACTCAGCATAACAGCTTGTAACTCAAATACGCTTCTTGTAGACATTATAGCAATGAGTAAAACTGTTTTCCCTTTTAAGAATCTCAAGTCAGGTTAACTGATTCAAATGAAGCAACTCTTTGCTTCTCTAACATAAAATTAAGATCCCAAGAACAGGCCACCACTTGTCTTGGAGGCCTCTTATGCAAAACTCCTTTCAAAAACATTTTGACATGAGAATGCATTGAAAGAGGAGGATCCATGTGCAGAATTCATATAAACTTTAATGAAGGCATGTCTCAGGTGGAGAATGAAAGAGACAGATGAAGAATGGAGAGTGGAAGGACAGATAGAATCCTGAGTACCTGCAAAGTGCAGAACATATGGCCTGACTCATGTACTATCAAACAATATAATTAACTCAATAAATATTAGAATCAAAAAAATGGATAGCTTTGGTATATACTACTAGTGCAAATTGTGCAGTGCTGTTTTAGACTGTATTCAACCACATGCAGAAATTAATGTAGCAAAGTATTTACAGTTATCTGAATTTCCAAATAACCATATCTTGAACAGATAAAAAGCTGGTATGATTGGAAAACCAGTCATAATCTTCTATATTTTATTTAATAAATTATCATCATAAGTGGAATGATCCTTACAGCCTTTTTCATCCATGAGCCAGGTGAGCAGAATATGCAATGCTGCAATCCCAAAACCTGGAATCCTAACAGACCACCATACTGGACTTGAGCTGAGCACAAACAAATAAAACAATAGGCCTACTTTATACTTCTTTTGAGAGGGGTTTTATTCCATTCAGTACCTCCCCACATTGGGTTACATTCCCATACCTCCTCTACTTTCATTTTTTAATTCCAAAGTTACTATGGCAGTGATGACATAACTCTCACTGGTTCTGCATTTACAGATCACAAAGTAAAAATCATGACTGTGTGTATCTACAGTGAATACAATTTGTTGCCACTCAGCCATGTCTGTGACATATCATTCTCAGCAAAATGCAGTGATGTAACAACTTAGAACAGAAACATTTGAATATCTCCCAACTCAAACTACAAGGGCAGGGAATGCATGGAAAATTCAGACTAATCAGCCCATGGGTATGTATATGGGAGGTGGAGAGAAACAGATGACCCATGCGGATAGCATGGTATTTTGACATAAGACTGCACTGACAGGTGAGAATCATCTGTGGGCAGACATGCTAAAATGGCTGATAAATGAATATTCGAAAACAAACTGTAGTGTAAAGACAAACTAATAATCCGAGAGAACTGCAAACAAAACGTCCACTGGAGACAAGTTGAGGGAACACTGTTTCAATGATACAGTAAAGCGCTTTTCGTCACTCCCAGTCAGAGTAACTTCTTCAGACTACTTGCAATTAATTAATTAAAACCTTATATAGTATATTCAATTTGCCAATTTGGTCTTTTTAAAAACAATCAACATTTAAAGCAATATATACACTTTTGACCTACAACTAAAAAAACATACGAAGTATGGAATAAAGAAAGATAAAAAATAAAGCACAAAGAAACCCAGCTTGACCTTCATATACATAAAATGGGCTACATATATATAGCACTAATCTCTTATATTTTATTCTTACTGTTGTATTATTATTTTGAAGATTATTATATTATAAATTAAATATTTCTTTGTTCCTATGCAGTGAACATTAGCAAAGGTTACATACATATAACTGTTAGGTGTATGAAATGATGTTTCATATGAAAATGAATTCTTTCGAACAATGTAGTTGTTAAAGTTATATTATATATAATTTTAACGTGTTATATTTATATTTAAAAATTAATGGTGCATTTATATAGAATTATAATTTTTAAATATAAATATAACACGTTAAAATTATATGAACAAGATATCAATGAAACTGTTAAAAACACACTAAGAACTAATAACAAGTCCCACAGTATTATAAAGGAATGTTAAGAAAGAAATATACGGCATGTACACACACTAATAAGTATTGGGGATGAATAATGAATTCTAAGGATGTATACACAACCCTATTTTTTTTTTTTTTTTTTTTTTTTTTTTTTCTTTATCATTACATCAATTTATCAATTCATTCATTTTATATATATATATATATGTACATTTATATTCATGACATCAGTAGTTAGAGAACATAATTTTTTTATATTTATGTATATACATTAATACATCAATATGTTTAAACTCACCACCTTTGGATCATTACAGCTTAAGTTATTGGTTCACCATTAATTGTATTAACTAATTAAAAAATCTTCAGCTGTGTATAAAAGGAGGTGCTTGATACCAAACTATTATCTGATAAATCTTTTGGTTTGCTGTTACGCAGAGAATTGTGTTTCTCTGGCCAGCATTCTGCCACTAGTACGTTAAAATTATATATAATATAACTTTAACAACTACATTGTTAGAAAGAATTCATTTTCATATGAAACATCATTACATACACCTAACAGTTATATGTATGTAACCTTTGCTAATGTTCACTGCATAGGAACAAAGAAATATTTAATTTATAATATAATAATCTTCAAAATAATAATACAACAGTAAGAATAAAATATAAGAGATTAGTGCTATATATATGTAGCCCATTTTATGTATATGAAGGTCAAGCTGGGTTTCTTTGTGCTTTATTTTTTATCTTTCTTTATTCCATACTTCGTATGGTTTTTTAGTTGTAGGTCAAAAGTGTATATATTGCTTTAAATGTTGATTGTTTTTAAAAAGACCAAATTGGAAAATTGAATATACTATATAAGGTTTTAATTAATTAATTGTAAGTAGTCTGAAGAAGTTACTCTGACTGGGAGTGACGAAAAGCGCTTTACTGTATCATTGAAACAGTGTTCCCTCAACTTGTCTCCAGTGGACGTTTTGTTTGCAGTGCTCTCGGATTATTGATAAATGAATATTGCTAGAGGAGCAAGACAGGCCATAGGACAGTAACTCACATAAATATTGTAAAACCGGAAAACAACTAGCCCAGAATGGGTGCTGGTCATATTGTTGGCACCAATTAGAAAAATATTTTCCATTTGCTAATATATGTTTCTATTAGCAGGTTTTCTTGCTTCCGTTAGTATCTACTGAACTTCCTCAGAAAAAAGCATCTAAAAGGAATTAAGCCCTATAATCCAGGCAGTCAATTGAAGTTGACTGGTGTCAGGGTGCATCAAACACCCTTGTTCTTATGTGAGTAGATCCAGTCTGTGAGAAAGCTTGTGGTAATTGGCCCTGGTGAAGGGAGCACAATGGTTGCCTGGGTCAGAAGGGAGTCACCACAATGATCTTGGGGGATTCCTTCTGAATCTTCAGAAGTATCCTGGATATTAGTGGAAAGGGTAAAAAAAATATACATGAACATTCCTGTCCAAGGAAAAGAATAGGCATCTGTCTTCCAGGTCTTCTTGCATGGAGTCCTGGAGCAGAATCTCACCAGCTGATTGTTCAGAAATTAGGCAAAGAAGTCTACTTGATGAACTCCCTACAGATGGATCATATCTTGGAAGACCCCTTGATCTACTTTTCATTCAGAAGGGCCTGCTCTTGTCCTGCTCAGCTTGTCTGACACACAGCTATATAGGATGCCTGTAGAGTGAGTCTGTGCTGTGAAGCTGCATCCCAAGCTAACATGGCTTGCCTGCAAAGGGGGTACGGCCTGGTTCTCCCTTACTTGTTAATGTACCACATGACTGTAGTATTGTCTGCAACAACTTGAAGAGGTCTCGGGGACCAAAGATGATCCAGAGAGTTGAGTGCCTTGATCAGGGCAAGCTTGTCTTTTATATTGATGTGCTTGCAGCTATACTTGGTGTCTCAAACCCCTAGCACTTTTAACCCCCCCTGAAATTGCTCCCCAAGCAAAGTCAGATGCAAAGTTAGAGCATTAAGGGAGAAGGGGAGACAAGGATTTAGGGATATCTGTTGTCTCCACTAAGTGATTTCTCTTCTGACAAACACAACACTGTGGGTTGAAAAGGCAAAGTGTATTGGTACAGGGATCAAACAGACTTCAGATATCACTGTATCTTTCTCATGTGAAGTCTTGCTGGGGTATCATGAAAATCATAGAAGCCATAAGACCCAAAATCTCGAGGCATTTCTCACAGTAACCAAACTCTGAGAAGAAAACCCTAAAAATAGTTTGAGATATAGATCTATTAAAAGTCTCTTAAATAGTCCTTCTGAGGGCAGCCATTGTGGTGCAGCGGTTAGCATTGCCACCTCACAGCAAGAGGTTCTCTGGTTTGATTCTCAGCTGGGGTGCTTTCTGTGCGGAGTCTGCATGTCCTCCCTGTGGTTGCATGGGTTTCCTCCGGGTTTTCTGGTTTCCTCCCACATCCCAAAGACATGCAGTAGGTGGATTGGACACTCCAAATTGACCCTAGGTGTGAGTGTGTGCTTGTGTGTGCCTTCTGTGGAAGGTTGGGCACCGGGCTGGCAACTCAACACCGTAAAACTCCACTGCCAATCATGAGCGGACAGATGATCCACTGTGGTGACCCCTAACCGAGAAAAAGTCCTTCTGACTTATTGTACTGCCCTTGGTTTTGGGAGTTTCAAGAATTCTTCTTGGAACCCCCTTGTCATTTCTTCTTAAACATTTGTTTCCCTTGATTTTGTATGTTGAGACTGTTTATTTTATTTCTTACCAAACTTGACTGAGGAGTTAGAGAATCCCTTGGAAATTTTGAAAAAAGAAGGCTGAAAAATCTTAGAGATTCCCTGTATCATCTTACCCTTTCATCACACTTTTTGATCAACTCTGAAGCAGGGGGGGGGGGGACTAAATATCTATCCATTGAAGAAGAATTTAAAATCACATTTTTAACATAATCTGGGAGGTTCTGAAAATGCAGCCATGCAAACCTCTACAAAGCAGTACCAGTGGCCATAGCCCTTGAAGAAGTATCAACTGAGTCATACACACACTGCAAACAATGAGTAGCAGCTTGAACAATAGAAGAAATTAAATTATTTAATAAAGATTTTTCCTTACAAGAAGAAACTGCAGACAAAATACCCCTCATACGTTCACAATTAGTCAGGACAAACCTTAACATATGAGCGTGACTATTCAAAATTCTGAAAATCAAAGTTGCAGGAGCATATACGTTTCCCCATACTTCTCAATAATCTTCCCATCCTTTTCAGAAATAGGATTGGAATCAAGTGTTTAGCAGCAGAAGGATTCATTCAAGCTATAACTGCTAGATCAGGTTTGGAAAGAGTGCACACAAACTTAAAAGACTGAGGAACTTTATACCTCCTATCTGCCTTTCTAGGAGCAGCTGGCTGACTGCAAGGAAAAACTGCAGACAATAACACATACATCCTCCAAGGCAGATAAAACTAGAGGAATGGGTGCAGGTTCTGGAAATTCCTTCTGTAACAGCTCAAAGTGGTTTCTGAAGGACTAAGAAAACTCAAGTGTTCTCCCACTGAAAACACTGGCAGATTCTAGAAATTGTCTCTAAGAAAGAGAAATCCACATAGGGAAAACCAGAAACTGAGCTTAAGTCTGAATCAGAAATCTGAGGAGAAAACCTTGTGTCTGTCCCTTCATCCTCCTGTGCAGATTCAGAATCTTGAATCGCTTCAGGAAAGGAAGTATTGTTCTTTCTTTTACTACAAACTACATTACAAGAAGGATCCATAGCCCAAATTAAACCTGGGCCAGGCCCAGTACACTACTCCTGTCTAAGGAAGTTTGAGGAGGAGTAGATACATGCTTAGTTTTGTGCTTCTTTTGACAGGAAAAAATGGGATCTACAGTGTTATTAGTGGCAGCAGCAACATCCCTAGGAATGGACACAACATTCTCACAAAACATGGAAGCCTTCCCTGATCCCTCTCCCAGGACCAACAAGAGTGTCTCTCTCTTGCTCACTGAGGGGAATCCAACAGTTGCAGAGGATGTTTCTAACCCCCAGTCCACAGTGGCTGTAGGTGCTACATCAGAGGGATTTGGGGTCATAGATGAGTGATCTGAGGTAGAACAAACAGTCACAGCATAGTCGCTTGCCTATGGCTGAGGCAATTTGCTAGCCTGTTGTGGTAGCAAAAGCTGTTTTGTTTAATGTTTTCATTTTGTAGCTAGAAGGACTAACTGTGGGACCGACAGGTTGTTCCAAGGTCGAGATAAAAATGGTGCCTCTTTCCAGGGAAAACAAGCAGCAAATGCCAGTAAAATTAAAAGTCTTTAAAAAGTCACTTTTTAACCCAGAAAAACACAGTAAAACCTCCTTTAAAACACTATACCAGCTCCACAAAGCAAAACAAACACAATTTATCCTCAGGAAAAATGATTTTCAGTTATCTTAAGCAACTGTTAAACTGACAGGAAAAAAAAGATTGCTCACGTTTAAAAGGAGAGTACAGTCTCATGACACTCTATTAAATCACAAACTTCTAGCTTTAAATTAACTTTACTGAAGAGGAAAGTATAAATAATAAGCAAAATGATTAAATAGAAGATTTTTCCCCAAAGGAAACTTATCCACCCAGCAAAGGAGTAGCACAAGGCTACCGTTGATCCTCAAAAGCCTCAGAGGATCGTACTTTTCAGCAGCAGTGAAGCTCTGAAGGGGTTGGCACCCAGACTTGTCTTTTAGTCAGCAGGATATAACCGTTATGGATATAACCATTATAGCTAAGGCTACTGCAGCAGTGATCAACCATAATGATCATCATATGTCAATGTGTAAGGTACCATTATATACTATGTGATCTAAGGTTGTAAGCCTATAGGGCAGATAATGCATAAGGGATAGCATACAGAAAACAGAGTAGTACAAAAAAAATTACAAAGTAATTGGCTAGAGTGAATGAGACTTAATGAGCAGGAAGAAAGCTAAAAGCATCAGGTATTGTAGATTTTGAAGACAACTGAGCTTATAGTTAAACCAAGAATTATGCAACAATGGAAAGAATGAAAGAAAGAGGAGTGGAGCTGCCCACCTTATTTTTTACATTCACTGATAGGGGGTGTAAATGCCCCACAAAAAATAACATGCTTTAGGTTGTCAAATATGCCTTACAGTTCCCCTGTTACTAGCCACAAAGTGACACTAGGTAAATGCTTCACAGCATTATTTTCAGTTTTTAAAAGATATCCAATTCCCCCACCCCATTCCAGAATCACTGTCCATGTTTTTCTTTAACAATGTTTGAAACACATTTGTGAAAAACATTATTTCAAGTCCATTACATCAACTTCATTCATCAGTTCTGAATTAAATTATAACGTTTTTAAGTCTATTTCCTTGCCCAGAGAATATAAAGTCATTCCAAGGGAATTCATTCTTTTTTCCTTCACAAAGAAACATGAATGTATCCAATAAATCACTACTGACAAATGTTACATCAGAAGACTGTTCTTTACCAATATTTATTAAATATGTAATGTTTTTTGTAGTAAAGCCCAAAAGTAATACCACATTGTCCCATATGTAATATCTATCAATAATCATTTCTTTTTTATTTCTAATTCTGACAATCTGTCTCTTTTTTATCTCACAGTACCTGTTTTTTTTTGTACCGCCAGCCACGTCTATTGATGATTTTTTTTAGCTAATTTATTTTCTTGCATTTTTTAGTCACTTCTTGCTGACTGCAAACATCCTCCATGATACCACCAAATAATTTTTCGACCAACAGTGATCAAGATATCTCTGACTGGCTCTTCCTTGTTCGTTAAAAACACTAGTTTTGAATCCATAAGCCCTCCTGTCAATAACACAAGCACTTCAGTTTCCTTAGGTGAATCCAGTTTATTGTCAGCTTATTGGTATTTGTGCATTCCACATGTATAACAATCCTTCTAGCTGCATTTTCAATAGAAACCACTCAATTTTTAGCATCAAGAACAACTTCTCCTTCTTGATCATCACAATCAGCAGCAACTCTCCTTGTTCTCCACCATAGTTCTACTTTTCCCAGTCTACTCTGTTCCAGGAATGAAGACAGAAAATAGACAAATGGACACACAGACACACACAAAATAAGTCACTCTGTGGCAATCTCTTCACAAAAGAGTAGGGATCCTTTATTAAAATATACATACTTATTTATCTTATATATATATATATATATATATATATATATATATATATATATATATACATACTTGCAATATATATATATATATATATACATATATATATACACTATAAACATACACAATTTTTCTTTTGCATTTTCTCCAAAAAAAAAAAAAACACACACAATAATCATTTTTTTACTTTCTGACCTCCACTCCAACTTCTACAAACAAAACCTTATTTTTTTAACATCATAGCCAAATCCCATTTTTCATTAAACATAATTTCCTTCATCCTTTGATTCCATATTATCCATATAATACAAAACAAATGTCTATCAATTCTCTTAATATAATTTCTAGTTTTATTCTTATAATATCCTAATTCAAACATACCTATGTTTATACTACTTATTTCTGTAAATCTCTCCACATAATTTGAATCTAAAATCTTTTTCCATAGTATTTTAACCATTTTGCATCCTAAAAAACATGTTCACTAGGTTTGAATTCCCACAGTAAAATCCCATCTTTTTTATTTTTATAAGACACGTTCTCCTTCACTGGTAATTTTTGTATCATCAGTCTCCATAAAAAAATCTTGTCCCGCTATCATTTTTTATATCTTACTATTCTTGCTTGTACAGCACTTTTTTTTCTTTGTGTAACCCTTTCCACTGATATATCTGAAAACACATTTCCATAATATTATTGTACCACACTTTTCTCCCCTTTTCAGTCTTTTTGACACTTGTTTTCCACAACATAATTTTATCTTGATAGTTCTCTAATTCTTTATTGCAACAAACTTTCCTTCTTGTTAAACTAATCAAGTTTAACCATTCCATTTCACACTTTAGGCTTAATATTTGTGTTAAAGTGGGAACATCATTGTTCTTTAAACATTTCATTACTTTATACAAATTCAAAGTTTCATTTATTAACCCTAAATCTCAATTTTTTTATGCACATATGGAATCCCCCTTTTCACTGGATTCGACCTAGATCCCCAAATAAATGTAAAAATAATATTGTACCCTTCTTTTTCTGAAACCAATGGTAAGCTAAAAACACTTGCTAAATATGCAATTCTAACTAGTTAAACACACCTTTTTTGAAAGGATTTCCAAAATAGACACACAGCTCTCATTTCCTTTAATTTTTATTTCCATACTGTAGCTATAAGAGCTTCCTTTCCAAACCATATTCAAAGAATTTTTACCTTTCTCATATTAAATTTAATTCCTCCAATCATCTCCTCAGATCCTAATCATTGACATTTTTCCTTATCGAAAACCCTATTACCTGAATAGTTTCCTTTAAATGTTTTATCACACTGCTTATACCGGTTTTATCCTTAGCAATAATAATATTATCATCTGCATATATTAGCAGAATCTGCAACTTTATCCCCTTATTTTAAATACAGCTCATCACCTGTCTCTTTCTATTCATATGCATAGATATCACTAAAACAAATAATGTATTACTCAAAAGTTAACCTTGTCTTATCCCTTTCTCAAGTTGTATATCTTTACTAAGCCATCCGTTTACTAATGCTTTGACTATATTGCACCTATAAACTGTACAAACATTATTTTTTCACTTATATTATAAAAATATCTCCCATAACAACAAATGATAAAATAAATCAAAAGCTCTACTCAAATCCACCCATTTTGCATGTACATTTCTATACGTGTCATCTGCTCCTTCCCTAATTATCAGTAATACACCCTGAACCCTTTCCCTTTTATACCATGCACATACCCCTTTACAGCTTTACTCATTTTCACTTCCATCCTTTTTTGTAAAATTTTCATAAAAATCTTGTAATCCATATTATTTAATATTATTAGTATCTAGTTCTGTAACTCTTGTTTATTAACTTTTTTCCATATAAATCTAATTACACCCCTGCACAATTCTTTATACATAAAACCTGTATCCAACCATTCATTTAATACTTTTATAAACACTTCTTGTGGTCCTGTGTCATGCCCTTATACATCCTATATTCTATTCCATCTGGTCCTGCAGCCAAATCTAAATTCACTGCTTTTAAAACTTGATCTAGTTCTTTTATCAGAATTTTTTCTTAGATCTTTATTTTATTTCTCAGACAATGAATGTACTTCCCATTTTTACTAGTTTTTTTTTTATCATCCATCCTTCAAATAAAGTCTTAATATATTGTTCTACCATTTCCAAGATTTTCTCTTGTGTATTATATCCTTCAATTATGTCATAACACAATTATTCTCTTTAAGTATTTTACTTAAATATGGTGCAATTTATTCTTTTTTTCCTTGCAAGAAATATCTTTGCTTATAAAGTAACAACTCTATTTTCTTCGTATTCATTTCATACAACTCTTTTTCTTTCATAAGAAATTTTCTATCATTCCTCTCTAGACAGTCAATAACATCAATATTTAAGTTCTTATAGTATATCTTATCTATATTTATCTTTTCTTTTCCCCATATCACACAGCATTTTTTATACTTCTGTTTAAAGCCTAGGCACCAATCTGATCAGTCCTTATACTCTCTCATTCCCACATGATCTTGCCATAATTTTATCCTGTCCTCTTTTCCTATGTAATCCCATTTCTCCTTATTTATTCTTTTGAAACCTTTCCCTATTTTTATGCATTCAGAATTTCCTTTTATCTCAATCCAAATTGACCTATGATCTGAAAAAAATCTGTCATCAAAACACCTTCTTCCACTGTTAATAAGCTTTCTGATACCAACAAATAATCTATTTTCATTCTTTTTTCGCCTATTTTATAGGTCAATGCCTTCTGATTCCAAATATTTAATTGTCTGTATTTTATAATGTCTCATGCCTATTTATATGCTTTCTTTCTGGGCTGTCTCAAATTTAAATTAAAATCCCCTTCTACAATAATCTCCAGATTAATTGCTACATATTGAATAATATTTCTAAACATTTCTTCTCTCTCTTTTTTGGATACATATGCATATGCATAAATGGCAATAGCTCAAATAATCTGATCCATCCATCTTACATCAACAACTGTAGTTCTATCTGTTGTAACAAAGTTTATTTATTTATTTAACATTTTTTAACCGGGAAAGTCCGACTAGACCAGAGCATATTTTTAGTGGAGGCCCAGGGAGAAACATTCCAAATGCATGTATTTTGAATGTGGGAGGAAACCAGAGTACCTGGAGGAAACCCATGTGAATGCAGGGAGGACATACAGACTCCCCACAGAAGCCACCCCAGACGAGAATCGAACTGGAGAACCTCTTGCTGTGAGGCAACAACTTTAACCCCTGCACCACTACACCACCCATTTTAAGTAACATCTAACACTTTTAGTGTGTCTGTACATAAAATAAGGATGCCCGAACAAGTCTCCTTCCCAAAATTAAAATAACCTTTTTTTCCGACCATACTTCTGTTTGATATCTTTCAGCTTATAATAAGAATCTCGTATCTTCTAAAATAATACTATCATATTCCTGCTTTCTACACCATTCCAAAATTTCTGTTCTTCTTTCTTTTTCAAACTATTAACATCAAGGGCTAGAACTTTACAAGTAATTTTACCTTACTATAATATATATTCATTCTTTCCCCTTCTTTATTTTTCTTTTAAATCCCTCTGTAATCTTCTTTTTCCTCTCCCGTATTCTTTTACCAATAGAATTTATTTGTTTAACTATATTTCATTTAACCTTATTACTATCACTCAACCCTGACTCTTCTTCTTCAGTTCTTTCCATAATTGAATCTTCTTTGTATTAACTTTTTGTATCGCTTCTTCTTTATCCATAACATTTACTGTTTTTGTGCATTTTCTCATTTCCTTTTTCTTAACACTCTACCCCCCCAAATGACCCAGTTTGTTACACTTATAGCATTTCGGTTCACAGTTCCTTGCAATATTATCTTCATTACTGTAGTATCTACTTCTACTGTTCAACTAACAGCACCATAATCACTCACATCATTTGTGTACTTTTTCCCCCTTCCATACATTCTGCTTCTCAGAGCCACCTCTGCATTCAAAATTGAAGCTGGAAGTGTCACAACAAAACATGTCCCTGCACGGAAAGAGTAGGGGAAGTTCCCTGCTGCCCTGACCAAATTTCCCCCAGTAGTATAAAAACCACCTCAAGTCTCCTCTGAAAAAATGCCACTAGCCTAGCAGAATTATCCCTAATAGATAGACAGATAGATAGACAGACAGACAGATACTAGTACATATGATCATGTCTATGAGATGTGGCCTCCCCGAGCAGGAATGACTGATGTAGAGAATGTAGCAAAGACATCAAACCTGTAAGGACTAGTGACTTGCTGGATCTGTGAAAGCATTCATTCCCACAGAGGGCTGTGGACACATGAAATGGAGTATATAAATGGATGACAATGAGGGAATCCATGCAAACTTTAATGAAGGCATAGAACAGGTTTAGAAAGAGAGAAAGGGATGAAAACTGGACAAAGGAAGGCCAGGTATAATCCTGAGTGCACGCAAAGTGCAGAACATATAGGCTAACTCACTATCAATAATGTAATGTAACTCAATAAATACTAGAATAAAGAAAACTGGATAATATTGTGTATATAGTGCCGCTGCAAACTGTACAGTGCTGTGACCGACTGTATTCAGCAACATCCAAAAATGAATGCAGCAAACCATTTACAATTATCTCTGTCTTCAAGAACAAGCATAGCTCAAGCTGAACATCCATATCTTGAACAAATAAAAAGCTGGGCATGATTGGAAAACTAATCATACTCTTCTATATTTTATTTAATAATTTGCTAACATCATAATTGAAATGATCCTTGCAGCCCTTTTTCTTCCATGATCCAGGTGGGCAGAATATGCAATGTTGAATTACAGGGATTAAAAATTATGCTTTGCAGTACTGCAACCCCAAAACCTGGAATCCTAACAGACCACCATATTGCACTTGAGCAAAGCACAAACAAATAACAAAACAATATGCCTACTTTATACTACTTTTGTGAGGGGTTTTACTGCATTCAGTACCTCCCCACATTGGGCTACATTCCCATACCTCCCCTATTTTAATTTTCTAATTCCAAAGTTACTATGACAGTGACAAGATAACTCTCACACTTTTACCACTGGTTCTGAATTTACAGATAACAAAGCAAAAATCATGACTGTGTATATCTACAATAACTACAATTTGTTGCCACTCAGCCATGTCTGTGGCATATCAGTCTCAGCAAAATGCAGCATTCTAACAACATAAAACAGAAACATTTCAATATCTCCCAACTCAGACTACAAGGGCAGAGACTGCATGGAAAATGCAGACTAGTCGGCCTGCTAGCTTGTATTTGGGAGGTAGAGAGAAACAGATGACCTATGTGGACATTGTTGTATGGGATGAACATGAAAATTTCATAGAGGCAGTAACCAAATCCTGGAGCTGTGAAATGTTACATCATTGTATCATTCAGTATTCATAAGAAACTGGGAATGGGTAATGCTATGCAATGCTATGGGTATACAGCTGTATCAAAGATACGCTATTAATGCCTACATGAACGATAACAGGTTTTAAGGTACTATCCGAGTACATGTAAGTGAAGTGAAGACCGCAGAAACGTTAACTGCAAGTTACAGAATGACACAGAACATATTTGGCATTGGTATACTGTTTCTACACACTGTTTTTGCCTTGGAGTATGAAGACTGAAATGTGGCTGATGTAAAGGCTGCCCAGATCATACATCTAAGTATCATATATGTAAATGTGTGACCGCTGTAGCAGTAGTCTCCATTTCTTAAGCAAGTGCTTTACTCATTGAAATATACTACCACAACAAAGAATCGCATTAAAGTTGAACTGAAACAACCTCAAACTCGATTGGAAAAAAGTCAATCAACACCATCTGTCAGCTTCCAAGTATGCTTTGTAGTTTGGGGATGTACTTGCTCTAGGAAGTGGTGGAATCTGTTCCTATAATTTTTAATAGACTATGTCTCTGTTTCTCTGTCTGTATCTGAAATAGTGGCTTTTTTCCATTTTTCTTCTGCCACCAAAATTGTAATCTATCATTACAAAGCAACCCCTTTACATTCCCCAAAACTGCACAATATGTCATGTTAAGTGGAGATGCTTTATCTGAGAACATCAACCCTTCTACTGTCAATGTCCTTAGTACTTGGCATCATGCCTACCTCATCAAAAATATTTGAATAGAAATGGCCTTGTTTTATTTCATAGTGTGTTACAATATTTCACGGTAAAATTCAAAATAAAATAATCAGCCGTATGCAGCTACAGATCATGTGCATGTATATTTACATTTTTATATGTGTATAGACAAAAAACATATATGCAGTACTGAATTACAAAAGAAATTAAGTCCTTATTCAGCATTGCATAGCATGTCAACAAATGTGCTGATCAAACCTGCAGCTACTAATTTTCAGCAAAGTCCCAGATGCCCATCAGTATACAACCATGTCCATTGTCTCTAATGCACAGTATGTGTTAGCCATAAGGAGTTACAGAGAGCCGTCTTTTCTAAAAGGTGTTGTGCATTAGCATTCTACTAATGGTTGGAGTATTTGTCCGGAATGCAGACGTATGCAACTACATTTGCCTGAAAATAGTTATTTCTTCATTTGTTTTTAACTGGATGAATATGTTTGATCCTACTTCACCATTTGAGACATGACAAGGAAATATTCAAAAGAAAAGCAATGAATACATATAACAATAAGAAGAACAACAACAAAAAAGATGTGTGGCTTTTATTTGCACGTTACTGAATTACAATGAGGAAAGAAAAGACATCAAACAAGAAAAGGTGAAAAGCAGTAAAAGAGGTATTGCATCTAACAATCCCAAGTTGAATTAGCTTGGTTAATTAAAGTAATATAGCCAATACATTTTGTTACGAACTTAAAGGAGTCTGTGGGGTATTCAGAAATCAAAGAAACGAATGTGTGAACATGCAGCACAAAACTAAAACGAATAACCACAAAAACTGAGCTCATGTAGTGTGCCATATTCAGAAATACATAATGCACTGAGCAATCTTATATTATTTTAGTAAGAGGGCATATTAAGTTGTTGAATGCATGGTGTAATGGACTTATGATATATTGAAGGGATTTGATGAACCATGGGTCAAGCTTGACTGAACCAGATGAAACATCAAAGGAGATTTTTTTCCACAAGGGATTGTATTTTATTTCTTTCACTATGCCTAGAATAAAATTGTGGTATGCAGTGTGGTGGAAGGGTGATGAGTAAAGTTAAACTGTGGTATGTAGGGTGATGCCTAAAGTAAAATTGTGGTATGTAGGGTGGTGCCTAAAGTAAAACTGTAGTATGTAGGGTGGTTGAAGGGTGATGACCAAAATAAAACTGTGGTATCCAGGGTGGTGAAAGGGTTATGACCAAAATAAAAACTGAAGTATTTAGGGTGGTAGAAGGGCGATGACCAAAATAAAACTGTGGTATCCAGGGTGGTGGAAGGATGATGACTACAGTAAAACTGTGGTATTTAGAGTGGTAGAATGGTGATGACTAAAATAAAATTGTAACAACAATCCAAATGCAGAGTAGCACCCCAACGGAGACGGGAACAAACGTGATCAATATGTAAAGTAATCGTTCAGTCACCATACACGTTGTTCCTTGATGACAATGAAACGTAAACACCACTTCAAAAAGATGATTCCTGATTACAGAAGACAGCATACACTTCTGAATGCACTATAAACTTTTTATTCCAGAATAGAGTGAGCGCTTTCGCCAACAGGCTTCTTCAGACTCTTAGTATATACAAACAAAGTTTCTTTTAGTTTAAAAAGCCCACCTTAAAATCCCATTGGTTGCAAGTCAACCATTTTAAAATTTAAAGTGATACTTATATCACATACTATAGCATTACAAATACAGTATTAAAGCTATATAAAAACAATCATACACCCATAGGACTTGTATAGAATGAAGACGTTATACAAGAATAAAACTATAAAATATAACTGTCTATTTACAAGAAAAATAATCATCAAAAATATGTTATATGTTCCATAGACATCTAAATGCAGGAAACATGTTAACTCATTAGGCAGTTGATATTAAAGGTACATAAACTCTCAATAGCTGCAAGATGTAAATATAAAAGTCAAAAACTGACAGCCAAGATCTCATGTTGACCTAATACAAGACAGCTCTAACTACTACACAGTCTATAAACCTAACCCTAACAATAGTATATAGTATATGAAAGGGCTTCAGAATGAGAAATCTCTTGAGAATTACTCAGTTGGGTCAAAAACTAATATGCCAGTTTATATTTCGACCCTTAATTTAAAGTCCTAGTGCTGGAATTTTTTGTCATTAAGTCATAAACATCTTAATTACTTCACTCTACGTAGTCTCCTACTCTTAAGGAAGGGTTTAATCTGTACCTTGTCATTGAGGCCTGGAGGTACGTCCGCTCTCCATCTAATAATCCACCTAGTCTCACACTCTAATGTTCTATTGATAAGGTCACCTCCTCTGAAACCTTGTGTAAGGCTCTCGATGACAAAGAATTTGAAGGTATGATGTATCCCTTCTGTTTTGCAATGTCTAGCTAAGGCATTAACATCTGAGCCTATTCTAATCTGATAGTTATGTTCCCTGATGCGTTCTTTAAATGTACGATTCGTCTTCCCTATATAATCAGCAGAACATAAGCTACAGGTGGCCACATAAACTATGTTCTTGCTCATACAATTGGTATTAGTATAAAAATTAAATATCTGTCCTGTAGCAGGATGTTTAAAGATGGTACTTGTATTAATGAATGTGCATTGATTGCATTTACCGCAAGGTACTGTATTCCCAGTTATACGTAGCTCATTCTGTTCATTAATAAGGTATCTCGGCCTACAAAGTATGCTCTTCAAATTAGGGTGATTCTTAAACGTAACACGTGGTCTAGGGCCCACAACATTACTCACCTCCCTATCTGACATTAAAATATCCCAATGTTTCTGCATAAAACCTTTGACTTCCAGACTAGCTCTACTGAAGGACAAGTTAGCCCTCAGTTCAGTGTTTGATGGTACATTAGTCCTTGGATGTTCTAGCTGCCCCAAAAAATATGGTTTAGCACTACTATTCCTCAAAGATCCCACGGCCATAACTGTTTCATTAATATCTCTTTCACAGTAACCCCTTTCTAAGAATCTATCCCTAAGCTCTTGTATTCCTAATTCATAACATTCTTCATTAGGGTTGAGGCTGGATACTCTCATGAACTGCCCTTTAAGGACGTTATTAAAGACATGAATGGGATGCATACTTTGTCTGTGAAGTAGATTATTTCTATAGCATTCCTTTCTATGTATAGTAGTGTTCAACATGCCATTAGAAAGTTTAAATATCTCTACATCCAAAAGGATATGTTATCACTAGAAATTCATGGTAAATTTTAAAAACTCTGTAGTTGTATTAAGATATGTGACAAAGCTTCTGAGAGATCCCTCATCACCCAGCCACACAAAAGAGGTCATCAACAAATCTACAGTACATGCCTACATATTCCTTAAAGTAGGCATTGTCGTAGACATATTTGTCCTCCCATCTAGCCATGACGAGGTTGGCGTAGCTATTGGCACAGGACGTGCCCATAGCTCGCCATCCCTCTGTAAATAGATGTCTTCACCAAATGCAAAAACATTGTTAATCAAAATAGTCTCAAGTAACAAAGTAATCAACTCAACCTTCTTAATAGAAAAAGTGGAATGTGCTCTAAGATATTCTGTTATAAAATTGATACCTACTTCATTTGGGATAACCGTGAACAGGCTAACAACGTCTAGGGTCACTAAAAAGAATTGTTGGTCATCTCTCAGATTTCGTGCAAACGTGCATAGGTCCAATAAAAATTGCTTACTGTCCTTGAGTATCCTCTTATTCTCATCTACTAAGGGTCTCAGTAAGCTTTCTGTATAAATAGATAAAGGTTCAGTGACCCATCCCTGACCTGCAACTATAGGTCTCATGGGTGGGTCAGTAATGTTTTTATGAATCTTGGGTAACCCCTGAATAACAGGGATAATTGGATCCTTTACTTTGAAAAAAATCATAAAGTTCTTTAGTAATATCCGAGGACATGATAAGGTCATCTAAGGTATAGTACACGCTGAATACCTTATCTACCAGTATATCATGATTTATTCTTAGATAAAACTGATTATCATTTAACATTTGTTTCATCTTAACATTATAGTAGGTAGTGTCCATCAGGACTATTGGCCCACCTTTATCGGCCGGTCTAATTACTATTGACCTATCATGCTTAAGATCATTCAAAGCTTTCCTTTGATTGTAATTTAGATTCTGTCCATGTTTTGTTACCCTCTTATTTTGAAAGCATTTGTATATATCATTCTCCAAAACCTTTCCAAAGACTTCAATTGTAGGATGTAACTGTGGAACATATACACTGTTTGCATGAAATTTAGTAGACCCTGTATTATCATTCTGCTGTCCATAATCTAGTCTTAATTGCATATTTCGAATGAAAAGTTTGGTGTCTATGATCATTATCAACCAAATCAGTATTTTTGGTGGGAATAAAGCTGAGCCCCTTGTTCAGGACTTGTTCCTCATATTCGTTCAACGTTCTATTTGACAAATTAATGATTAATTGTTTGGTTTCCCCCACATTTTCTTCAAAGTGGGACCCTGTTGTTATTCTATAGACCCCTTCCTCTTCTGCCTCCCTCTGCTGACCGAACGTCTCCTCCCCAAAAAACGATCTTGTGCTATCGGTAGTGGGGCAGGTAATTTGTTACTATGGAAGGTCATGTTGTTCGTTTTCGGTCTAACTACTGTGACATCTAATGGTGACTTACTATTAGTCATATTTGATGTAGTTCCTGCCATATTACTTAACGCATTGGGGCTAGCTGTATCACCATCAATTGGTGTGGTAGCTAACCCTTCTCCCACCCTGATGTTATTCATCTGTTCCATGTCCTGTGTGTCAGCTGCTATATTCAAGATTGTGTTACTACCCTGCTTACTGCCTTCATGCTTACTGTTAATGGACACTCTGTTAAATTCCCGTGTCTCATTATCAGTAGCTAACCTAGCGCTAACAACAGGTACGGCACTGTGCGATTGCTCACATACATGATTTCCTGCATTTATGTTAGTAGAACTTTGCGGTTCAGTTAGACTATTAACGCCCTGTTGGCGTATAGTCCTGTCCCTCGGCCAGGTAAAAACATGATTGTTTCTAAAATCGCGTGTATCCCTGGTTATTTTAACCTTTTTTTGGTCAAACAACCGTTTTTCAAGAAGCATAACATCTTCCAAAACTCTTTCCAATCTTATAACATTAACATTTTCAACATATTTCATCTTAAAATCATTAAACATTTTATTAACTAAGAGTCTCAAATTGTCCTCTTCTGGCGTGTGGTACTCAATGAGCAGCTTCATATAGTTGAAGCTAAGCTCTAAATTGAGCTGTTGCCAGCGATATAAAAGTTCCGGAAACTGATCTCCTGACGTGGGCATCTTCAAAATACGAAGCCCACGCGGTATAATTCTCTTCGATAAGCAAGCCTCAAAATATTGTCTTTGTACTTGCAACCTTTTCAATTTAATAAAAGCAGTCTCTAATTCTTGGAACGCTTTCAAGTGTGTGTAACTGGTGAGGACAATTTACTAATGGATTTTGAGCCGTTAGTTGAAGGAAATACGGACATTGACAGCGATGTAAGTAACTTTCATGTTACTAGAGACTTACAAGAATTAGAGACTGCTTTTATTAAATTGAAAAGGTTGCAAGTACATAGACAATATTTTGAGGCTTGCTTATCGAAGAGAATTATACCGCATGGGCTTCGTATTTTGAAGATGCCCACGTCAGGAGATCAGTTTCCGGAACTTTTATATCGCTGGCAACAGCTCAATTTAGAGCTTAGCTTCAACTATATGAAGCTGCTCATTGAGTACCACACGCCAGAAGAGGACAATTTGAGACTCTTAGTTAATAAAATGTTTAATGATTTTAAGATGAAATATGTTGAAAATGTTAATGTTATAAGACTGGAAAGAGTTTTGGAAGATGTTATGCTTCTTGAAAAACGGTTGTTTGACCAAAAAAAGGTTAAAATAACCAGGGATACACGCGATTTTAGAAACAATCATGTTTTTACCTGTCCGAGGGACAGGACTATACGCCAACAGGGCGTTAATAGTCTAACTGAACCGCAAAGTTCTACTAACATAAATGCAGGAAATCATGTATGTGAGCAATCGCACAGTGCCGTACCTGTTGTTAGCGCTGTGGGGTTAGCTACTGATAATGAGACACGGGAATTTAACAGAATGTCCATTAACAGTAAGCATGAAGGCAGTAAGCAGGGTAGTAACACAATCTTGAATATAGCAGCTGACACACAGGACATGGAACAGATGAATAACATCAGGGTGGGAGAAGGGTTAGCTACCACACCAATTGATGGTGATACAGCTAGCCCCAATGCGTTAAGTAATATGGCAGGAACTACATCAAATATGACTAATAGTAAGTCACCATTAGATGTCACAGTAGTTAGACCGAAAACGAACAACATGACCTTCCATAGTAACAAATTACCTGCCCCACTACCGATAGCACAAGATCGTTTTTTGGGGAGGAGACGTTCGGTCAGCAGAGGGAGGCAGAAGAGGAAGGGGTCTATAGAAGAACAACAGGGTCCCACTTCGAAGAAAATGTGGGGGAAACCAAACAATTAATCATTAATTTGTCAAATAGAACGTTGAACGAATATGAGGAACAAGTCCTGAACAAGGGGCTCAGCTTTATTCCCACCAAAAATACTGATTTGGTTGATACGATCATAGACACCAAACTTTTCATTCGAAATATGCAATTAAGACTAGATTATGGACAGCAGAATGATAATACAGGGTCTACTAAATTTCGTGCAAACAGTGTATATGTTCCACAGTTACATCCTACAATTGAAGTCTTTGGAAAGGTTTTGGAGAATGATATATACAAATGCTTTCAAAATAAGAGGGTAACAAAACATGGACAGAATCTAAATTACAATCAAAGGAAAGCTTTGAATGATCTTAAGCATGATAGGTCAATAGTAATTAGACCGGCCGATAAAGGTGGGCCAATAGTCCTGATGGACACTACCTACTATAATGTTAAGATGAAACAAATGTTAAATGATAATCAGTTTTATCTAAGAATAAATCATGATATACTGGTAGATAAGGTATTCAGCGTGTACTATACCTTAGATGACCTTATCATGTCCTCGGATATTACTAAAGAACTTTATGATTTTTTCAAAGTAAAGGATCCAATTATCCCTGTTATTCAGGGGTTACCCAAGATTCATAAAAACATTACTGACCCACCCATGAGACCTATAGTTGCAGGTCAGGGATGGGTCACTGAACCTTTATCTATTTATACAGAAAGCTTACTGAGACCCTTAGTAGATGAGAATAAGAGGATACTCAAGGACAGTAAGCAATTTTTATTGGACCTATGCACGTTTGCACGAAATCTGAGAGATGACCAACAATTCTTTTTAGTGACCCTAGACGTTGTTAGCCTGTTCACGGTTATCCCAAATGAAGTAGGTATCAATTTTATAACAGAATATCTTAGAGCACATTCCACTTTTTCTATTAAGAAGGTTGAGTTGATTACCTTGTTACTTGAGACTATTTTGATTAACAATGTTTTTGCATTTGGTGAAGACATCTATTTACAGAGGGATGGCGTAGCTATGGGCACGTCCTGTGCCAATAGCTACGCCAACCTCGTCATGGCTAGATGGGAGGACAAATATGTCTACGACAATGCCTACTTTAAGGAATATGTAGGCATGTACTGTAGATTTGTTGATGACCTCTTTTTTGTGTGGCTGGGTGATGAGGGATCTCTCAGAAGCTTTGTCACATATCTTAATACAACTACAGAGTTTTTAAAATTTACCATGAATTTCTCTAGTGATAACATATCCTTTTTGGATGTAGAGATATTTAAACTTTCTAATGGCATGTTGAACACTACTATACATAGAAAGGAATGCTATAGAAATAATCTACTTCACAGACAAAGTATGCATCCCATTCATGTCTTTAATAACGTCCTTAAAGGGCAGTTCATGAGAGTATCCAGACTCAACCCTAATGAAGAATGTTATGAATTAGGAATACAAGAGCTTAGGGATAGATTCTTAGAAAGGGGTTACTGTGAAAGAGATATTAATGAAACAGTTATGGCCGTGGGATCTTTGAGGAATAGTAGTGCTAAACCATATTTTTTGGGGCAGCTAGAACATCCAAGGACTAATGTACCATCAAACACTGAACTGAGGGCTAACTTGTCCTTCAGTAGAGCTAGTCTGGAAGTCAAAGGTTTTATGCAGAAACATTGGGATATTTTAATGTCAGATAGGGAGGTGAGTAATGTTGTGGGCCCTAGACCACGTGTTACGTTTAAGAATCACCCTAATTTGAAGAGCATACTTTGTAGGCCGAGATACCTTATTAATGAACAGAATGAGCTACGTATAACTGGGAATACAGTACCTTGCGGTAAATGCAATCAATGCACATTCATTAATACAAGTACCATCTTTAAACATCCTGCTACAGGACAGGTATTTAATTTTTATACTAATACCAATTGTATGAGCAAGAACATAGTTTATGTGGCCACCTGTAGCTTATGTTCTGCTTATTATATAGGGAAGACGAATCGTACATTTAAAGAACGCATCAGGGAACATAACTATCAGATTAGAATAGGCTCAGATGTTAATGCCTTAGCTAGACATTGCAAAACAGAAGGGATACATCATACCTTCAAATTCTTTGTCATCGAGAGCCTTACACAAGGTTTCAGAGGAGGTGACCTTATCAATAGAACATTAGAGTGTGAGACTAGGTGGATTATTAGATGGAGAGCGGACGTACCTCCAGGCCTCAATGACAAGGTACAGATTAAACCCTTCCTTAAGAGTAGGAGACTACGTAGAGTGAAGTAATTAAGATGTTTATGACTTAATGACAAAAAATTCCAGCACTAGGACTTTAAATTAAGGGTCGAAATATAAACTGGCATATTAGTTTTTGACCCAACTGAGTAATTCTCAAGAGATTTCTCATTCTGAAGCCCTTTCATATACTATATACTATTGTTAGGGTTAGGTTTATAGACTGTGTAGTAGTTAGAGCTGTCTTGTATTAGGTCAACATGAGATCTTGGCTGTCAGTTTCTGACTTTTATATTTACATCTTGCAGCTATTGAGAGTTTATGTACCTTTAGTATCAACTGCCTAATGAGTTAACATGTTTCCTGCATTTAGATGTCTATGGGACATATAACATATTTTTGATGATTATTTTTCTTGTAAATAGACAGTTATATTTTATAGTTTTATTCTTGTATAACGTCTTCATTCTATACAAGTCCTATGGGTGTATGATTGTTTTTATATAGCTTTAATACTGTATTTGTAATGCTATAGTATGTGATATAAGTATCACTCTAAATTTTAAAATGGTTGACTTGCAACCAATGGGATTTTAAGGTGGGCTTTTTAAACTAAAAGAAACTTTGTTTGTATATACTAAGAGTCTGAAGAAGCCTGTTGGCGAAAGCGCTCACTCTATTCTGGAATAAAAAGTTTATAGTGCATTCAGAAGTGTATGCTGTCTTCTGTAATCAGGAATCATCTTTTTGAAGTGGTGTTTACGTTTCATTGTCATCAGGGAACAACGTGTATGGCGACTGAACGATTACTAAAATAAAATTGTGTTAGGTAGGGTGGTGGAAGGATGAGGAGTGGTTTCCAGTGTTAAAATGGTTGTGGTACATTAGCAGGCTAATTTGTTTCAGAAGTGCTTTGATATAGTTGAGGAGGGTGGATTGTTGGTTATGGCAAAATATATAACCTTGTGTATGCAAATAGCAATTTCTCAAGGTTACAAAGGAGAACAATTCTGCAGAGCCATAACTAGAGTGGAGCAAAGAAAGGGGGGGGGGTGAACTGGGTAGCTGCATCAGGCACAAGTTGTTAAGGGGCATAATTGTTACTGCTAATACATCTGGAGTATGCACCTAAAGAAAAGTACTTATTTGACCTAATTCAGTTTTTATGCTCCCATGTTAAGCAGGCAGCTTGTTAGTAGAGTGAAGAATCTGGCTAGATCAAATGTATGTTGTGAGGATGTGCCTGGATTCACTTCTTTGTTTCATCTAAATAAAAGACGTACTTTTACAGGTGTTAAATGGCAGAGAAGATGTAGATGTACATACTACTTTGAGATTTGCTTCCTGAAGGGGAACTTTTAGTTTGTATATTTTTGAGGTAGGAAGTATTCAGATACTAGAAGTTGTACTTTGAAGAGATTTAAGAGGGAAATCATTAGATGATGACTTATGTTTTTCTTTTTTAACAAAGCAAAGTAGATATTACATGAAAGAATGTTTCTGATGCTTTCGGCCACTAAACATATTGGTTGAGCTTAGTCTCTGGGTGTTGCAGGTGAGGAGAAAATGATAGGGACTGACTGAGCAAAATCCATACTAATCTAAAAAAAATGCTGAATATTTTGATGGAATGAATCTATGTGGGGGCCATGCAAGTAAAGAAGTTGTCTTTTGTCAGAACCAAACAAAATGATATTGTTTAGAGGCTTGATCTTTAGGCAGTGATTGGTGATAAACAAGTCACCTTGCAGACAACAATAGCATAAATAGCTATTGCCATAATGAGAAAGGCTGGGGTAATCTGCATATAGAATAGCTCTGAAATATGAAACGTGTAATTAATGAACCGATTAACGAAGAGAATTCAGTCTGTCTCTGCAAGCACAACAACAATTTATCGGTCTGGTCATTTAGCAATAAACATTGCGAGGATGATCAAAGGCCTTAAAAAGACCCCAGAATATCCCTGCCCCTCGTGATCTTGCCTAAGTCCATCTTATGGTAAACAATCTTACCTTAGAGGAAGAACTTTAACGAAAGTGATGTCATTTACACATAATGCATGCCGTTTTAAAGACAAAAGTCCATCTTTCATAATGTAAGACTGTAGATGTACAGAGATGAGAATCCAAGAGCTCTGACAAAGGCTAAAACAGAAGCAATGACTTATAGCATGCATAAGAAAAAGATTAAGAAGTTAAGTATGTGTGAATGCAGCTGGTTTACATAAGTTAGGAAAGTGTCCTGATGTAAGGGGCCGGTGAAAAATAAAGAAAAGAGGAAAACAAGATAAGATGGCTGCATGTTCTGGGGAGCCGCAAATGCAGGCAATTGGTTCCCTTAGTCAAGCAGTATATTCAAGAAATAAAGCATTTCTTCAGATGTTACACTTTTGAAGAAGAGTGATGGGCAAAAGTAATTCTGATGGTACACTCTTAGTTAACAAATCCACCCTAGGACATTAAACTCAACCGAATAAAGTTATCAAAAGGCTGTGGACAGAACAGGTGGATCACACCAGCAAATCAATCCATGCCATCTGGCAGAAGACAGAGAAGTGAGGTTGCCATCTCTTCCAGTGTACATGAGGCAGTCCTGACTAAGATTACTGCATCGCATTCCCCACAGCAACTACAAGAGGAGCACTAAATATCTAGGTTTTGAGTCATTTTCTGCATTCTGTATTCTGTTTCTCATACAGCGGTGCTTCATGTACTTGGAAGTAACTTAAGTATTTAGAATAATTTCCATCACATCTGTTGGGGCCTTTATAAGCCCAGCCATATAACCTAAATGTATCCCACAAATAACCGTGGCTTAACATTCACCTTTTTGAAATAACCTTTTATTTAGGGCTTGATTAAGAAGCTGTCTCTGTCCATTAGAGATGTAGTTGTCAGACCAAAGGTGAATTTCCAGTTTTCAATCCACCAGTCCAGATTGTGCTTGAATACAGTTAGGGAAGTTCTCTGCTTCAAATGAATAGGAAGCCAATTCCAGAGAATGGGGATTCTCTGAGATAGATAACTGATCCCCCAACATGTCCTATTTAACTCACAAGCAAAGTTTAAGTCCTTAGATCTAGTAGTCCTGGTGCTGTTCATTTTGCAGATATGCAAAAGGTCCATCAGAGTGGAAACAAAGGATGTCTTGTATGCCAGGCATAAATCACCTCATCAATCTGTAGGAAACTGAGCTTAGAGATAAAGGCTTTGAGGCGATCTGCATAGGACACTGTGTTTATGCCCTGTATTCTTTTTATGAGGAGCATCTGTGGATGTTCCAGCTGTTGCATGTGCCTGGTCAGGTACATTCCAAAGGGGACATTATACTCAATCATGGGTCTGATAACAGATGAGTAAAGAGGAACGATAACTTACCTCAACCTACACGCCATGCTCTTACTTATAGGTTGAGTGACACAAAATGATTTTCTTATAGCCTTAGATATATGTTGGTTGAAAGCCATGTTACTGTCTACAGCAGTCCCCAAACCCCTGACTACTGTGTCTAGTTTTAGGGCCATTTTATCAATGAGGTGGTTTCCCTGTGTGTCCAACTTCCCAAAAGCTATTAATATGCATTTCATGGCACTGAGTTTTAAGTCATGGTTTTGCCATCAGTTGTTTGTCCATGTTAAACCTTTCTGTAAGATTTTGGCATCATTGGGAGGGTGTTCTATGATTGCTTCTAGCTTGCAATCATCTGCAAATTTGGTAAGCCAGAGGCATTTGATGTTGGCCTTGACTTTCAGCATAAAGAGGAGCAGACCCAACCCAGAGCCCTGGGATACCCCACTTATGACCAGTCTCTTTGTGGAGGTGGTCTCTCCAATCCTAACATCCTAGATTCTGTCTGTGAGCCAGCTGGCTATCCAGTGAGTTACACAGGGGTTAATGCCTAATTCTGTCAGTTTGTTTAGAATGTCCAAGTGAAGTATTGTTTCAAATGCCTTAACTTGGTCAAGGTAGGCGATACGCACATTTCTGCTCTCATCCACTGCCTTGGTGACCTTCTCAACAAAATCCACCATGTTTAGTTAGCATGACCTGCTTTTGACAAAACCATACTGGGTTGGGTCCAGTGTCAGATGGTTTTGTATGTCATTGTTAGTCATTTCCATGATAATTCTTTCCATGGTCTTGCATAGTCAGACTAATGAGTCTGTTCTCAGGATCTATTGATGGTCTGCCCTTATGCAGTGGGATGACTATTGTAGTCTTCCATCCACATGAATAGTGACACAGTGACCCTGACAGGTCATATTTCAGGCTGTTTAGGAGGCATCCTTGGATATTACTGGGGGCCACTTAAGCAGTATTTTTAGCTTTGGAGAGCTCATCTAAGACCTGCACCCTACTGATAGTTGGAGGGATTATGTTAGATGGTATTTCCTTGGGGGGTGGCTGGGGATGAGTGGGGGTACATTTGGAGCTTAATTTGTCAGCTAGAAGATTTGCTACATCTCCTGGTTCTGCGAACTTAGCTCCATTTACTAACAGTTCAGCAAACTGTTGCATGGTACTTTTGAGGATTTGGACATAACAAAAAAGGCTTTATGGTTGTCCTTGGCTTGGTATGCTAGCTTTACTTCAAAATTTGCTTTGTTGGACTTAATTAGTCCTCTCAGTTGTCAATTTAGTTTAATGAAAGAGGTTTTATCTTTTTTGGTGCTACACTTCCTAATTTTAGCTATGACTTTTTTTTCCCACCAGGGTGTGTTTTTTTTTTTTTTTTGAGTTAGTTGTGGACTTACTTCTGGTAGGTATAACACCCTGTATGCAGTCACTGATATGGATGTACAAAGCTTCTGTGAATAAAGTCACATAGGCTGCTGTGTTATCCAGGTTTGAAGGGGGTCGACATTTTGACAGGTTATTATTTAATTAAAGGTAGTTTACTATAGGGTAGTTTCTAACTGTTACATGGTTTGCTGAGGTTACAGAATTGATTCTTATTTTGAAGGAGACTGATTTGTGGTATGACTGTACCAGAGAGGACATAATACAGGGGACAGCATTCTCCAATATTTTGGGTAGCATGTCCAGTATGTGTGTATGTTAATAATTAAAGTCCCCCATGAGTATAGTATTTGGTTAAATGCTGAGTGTCTCCAATAGAAACAACTATGAGCTATGGGTTTCAAGGGACATAGAGGGTGACCTATAACTTACTAGGATATGATATGGTACTTTGTCTAGGGTAATCTGGGCGTGAAGGAACTCTAGTACATCATCCTGTTTGATGAACCTAGATGTATCCTTGTTACTGATGTAGACCAAGACATCTCCACCTTTAGAACCTGTCTGTGCAGTTGCTGGTCTAAATGAAGCCTTGCACTGCCAGAGTGCTCTCTGTGGATTTAAACCACATCTCGGTAACTACACAGATGTTTGCATTCCCCAGGTGAGGAGAGCTTGGAGAGAGCATAGCATCTTGTTTAGAATCCTGGTATTTAGATTTCCCTGGGTAGAGTTTGCTACGTTGGAAGATCTGTCAATTTAGCATTGCCTAAAAAAGGTTCTATAAAGTAGGACAATGTTGGAGCCAATATTCAAAAACCTAGAGGGGAGAAGTGCAGACCACCCTTGGCAAAGCAATGTGTTTGTTAACCATGTCCTACCACACTGACAAATACTGTACCCCGTAGAATGGGAGCAAAATCTAAGCCAATTATTAAAGTCTATCACCTTTTGTTCATATTGTAGCATCATCCTTGTTGAAGGTAGAATGCTGCTCAGTGAAGCACATACCAACCTGTGGCATACAGTTCAAGAGCTCCATAATGTCTGTCTTCATATAGTCTAGGGAGGTACATCTCAGGTCATTAACACCTAGGTGGACTATGACTGAATCATACTACTAGCTGTGGTGCAATGACTTGAGCACTTGCGTAACTTAGCAGCTCCTAACCCTTGATAGGCAACTGCCTGTACACAGCTGTACTGCTGTACTGTGCAAGCCATGTATCATAAATCCGAGCCTAAATAATGCTACAAACACCAAAAGAATAAGTGTTCAAAAATGTCTATTAAAATCTGTTATACTGTTACACATTTCAGAATAATGTTTGCAAGTATCATTTCATTATTTCTGAAGGCAGCTTGTTGTATAATGCTAATTTCATATTTCTTACCATTCTGATGCAGTGTGTGTGTGTGTGTGTGTGTGTGTGTGTGTGTGTGTGTGTGTGTGTACACGCGCGTGTGTGTTTGTGCATGTGTAGCTGTGAGCCAATCCTAAAAAGACAAACCAGATTTTATTTGCAATAACAGAGTGCAGCACTGTGTATCTTTATGTGGATTCATCACAATCTTTATGGATGCACCTCATAAGATCTGCTCCGTGCTGTTTGGTTTATGTTAAACAATGCATATAAAGGCCACATAAAATGCAATCAGTGTCTAGAATACATTAACATAGTTCTGTTGCTATGTAACACTTGCAAAATTTGATAATTCCTTTTGATTAGGTTTGTTATTTGAGTAGCAGTATCTATGCTCTGCACAGAGCACAGATGTTGCAGTGGAAAGCTACTTTCTATACATAAAATAGGATCCATGGCATATGACTTCCTGTAAAATAAAAGTTATGTACACACCATAACTATGCATCTGTGTAGTCCATTTTCATTCTTCCTCAATTGGTGGGTCTCGAATCTGATCTCTGATCCGGCTCGGCTGCAATTACTTAAGACTCTTGGATCCAGCTCTCAAGGTCCTCCCATTACCCTTGATGCCCCAATATTTTACAATACCTCAGATCGAGTTTGCTGCTCCAAATACAAAAAAGTGCCCTCCTCAGACCTACATGGAAGGAAAGCTGATAGAAAATAACTGAGGCTCAAACATGGAACAGAGGTTCCATATCTGCTGTCAGGTCACTCAAGGAAAACAAAGCAAGGGAGTTAGGAGGACGAGAAGGTGAGGAAGAATGGACACCACAGATGCATAGTTATGGTGAGCACATAACTTTTATATCTGATGTTGTCATTTTCATTTGCTCCTCAATTAATGAGACAGAGTTTGCAGCTACGTGAATCGACAGTGGCCTTCATGCAATGATATTCCAGAGTACTGCAGAACCAAAAGCAGCCTTGTTTCTGGAGATCAAATCCAATTTATGAGCAATAAAGTATCAACCAAGTGGCTGCCACACAAATGTCATCAACTGAGGTTCTGGGCCAAAAAGCAGGTGAAGAAGCCATGGATCTGGTGGAGTGTGCTCTAGGAGGTCTACGTAAAGAAAAGCCTTGTTAACTGTAAACTAATGATGGGCAATGTGTTAGGTACTTTGCTAAGGTAACTTTACAGATTGGTTTCCCCAGTTTACTAGAGGAAAAGAGATGAACAACTGATTTGATTTTCTGAAGTCTTTTTTCCTATGGAGATAAAAAATTGAGTTATCTATGCAGATGTAAAAGATGAAGCATGTTTTCCAAGAAAGGAACTTGAGATCAGATTTGCAGATGGCTCAAAGTGACTCTGTGTTAAACCCTGCAGTAGAAACACTAGATCCTGGGGGATGGGTAGTGTCTTTCACTGGAGGCCTGAGCAAAAAGGTGCCTTTAAGGAAAGCTTTGTACAAGTTAGCTTACGCTAGACAGGAAGCATTGTCTCCAGTATGATAGAGATAGTTGCTAATTGTACTTTGATGGTAGAAAAACTAGATCTTTCTTTAGAAATGCATGCTAGGAAATCCAGCATGTCAGAATAGGAGCAGCAAATGGATCTAATTCTCTTTGAAGGGCCCAAAAAGAAAATCTTTTCCATTTACTCTTGTATATTTTCCTAGTAGAGGATGTCTGCGATGATAGCAATATCTGATGGACCTTGTAGAAAATCTTGGGCTGTCTAACCATTAGTGGAATTTGAGGAAACCATGCGGTTAACTTGATGTCTGTAATGTCAGGGTGTGCCATTCTCATGGGATGAGAGGGAAGGTCTGGACTGGGGTCCAGTATAGAAGATGAATATTGCAGATGGCACCAAAGGAAGGCAAACCACACTTGATGAGGCCAAAAAGGGGGAATGAGGATAACCTTGCTCTTCAACCAAAGTGCTTTCTCTAAGAATTTGGGAATTAGAGGTAAGAGGGTAAACGTTAAGGAGACTGGAGGGTCAAGCATGGACTAAAGCATTCTTGGTGACTCCCCCAGAGAAGGGATTAGGGCAAAGAAGCTGCTGCACAAACAGATCATAGCATGACTGATCCCACTGATGGAAAATCCTTTCCACCACTAACTGACCACTCGTGAGGCACAGGATGGATCTGTTGAGCTTGTCTGCTACCACGTTGGATTTTCTTGGGATGCACATTGCCATAACAAAGGGGTTGAAAGAGATCGCTCATTGCCAAACTCTCATTGCCTCTCAACAAATGGAACAGGATTGGGTTTCCCCCTATTTGTTGATGTACCAGACCACAGACATGTTGATTTGGACTGCAATACTCCCATGGGGAAGGGTATACTGAAAGGCCTGCAATGCTAGGAGGACAGCCCTCATCTCCAGGACATTGACATGCAGATTGGTCTCTTTGGGAGACCATGTATTTTGGACCATCCTTCCCAAGTAATAGTCCCCCAACCCAAGTTGGAGTCATCCTTGGTCACTGTGGCTACTGGAAGTGGAAAAACAAAGGGGCATCTCTGACAAACTTTGTTGGAATAGATCCATCAACAGAGGTAGTTTTTGCAATCCTGAGTCAGCTTGATCAGTGAGGACACAGAATGTTGAAGAACTGACCGCTGAACAGCTAGAGTCTATTGAAAAAAGCACATATAGAATCAAGCCATTGGAATCAAGGTTATAGCAGCAGCCATAGGTTCATAGCTGAATACTTGGTAACGGCCCTGAGATTTTTGGCTGGGGTAGTAAGGAGCCAGTCATTCAGGTATGGAAATACTCTGAATCCACACAGCCTCAGTTGAGCTGCCTCCACTGCCATACACTTGGTAAACACCATGGGGGTTGTGGTGAGACCAAAAGGTAGGGTTCTGAACTGATAGTGACTGGTCCCCAGCCAAAAGTGCAGGTATCTTCAGGAGTGTCTGTTTATCCTGATATGATAGTACACGTCCGTAAGTTTGAGAGAGCATAACCACTTGTCCTTTCATGGAAATGGCAGAATGGACTGAACCATGACCCCTGGAACTTGGAGTTCTTCACAAAATGATTGAGCTTCTGAGATCTAGAATTAGTGTCAGGTCCCCTGTTTTCTTGGCAATAAAAAAACATATTGAGTAAGTTCTAAATGCTCTCTGGTCTGGTGGAACCTCTTGGATGACTCTTTTGTTTAGCAACTTTTGAACAGCTAAGGCTGCTAACTCACACAGACTGGGTGGAACATCGGGGAGCCATTTTTTGTTGATTGTTGAGATTTGTAAAAAAGGTATAAGTAATCTCTGGGTATGATTTTCTCTACCTAAGTGTCAGTTATTGATGCCCAAGGCTTCTGGGTGCAGAGACAAGCTCCATCTGACTGCCTATAGAGATGATTAGTTAGGCAACCCCTTCAGGAATGCTAAAAGGGTTTATCAGACAAGGAATCTCAAAATCCCTGGTTCTGCAGGGCTCCTCTGCTGTGAGGGCAGCATCTCCCATTAGAACACCCCCCCTTGCCCTTGGGGGAAATTTCCCTTCATGAGTCTTGGAAAGGACCATGAGAGTTTTAGAACCATAGTTTTATACCCCCTCCCTGATTCATGGAAAAAGATCTCTAAGGAGTAGAAAAATCTATTCCTATGGCAGACAAGATCCTTCTGTCAAGTTCACTGCAGGACAGCATTTCTTTAACAGTTGGGCCAAACAAGGAA